>NC_034410.1:45110743-45170048 GCF_002078875.1 Numida meleagris
GAAGGGAAGGGAAGGGAAGGGAAGGGAAGGGAAGGGAAGGGAAGGGAAGGTGTGTAAGTAAAGTGGAAAGAAATTACTGTCTAGATTTGAACCAAAATAGAAATCTGGTAAAAGCCTGGCCAGAAAAATATATTGATTTGTCCATCCAGAATCATTTTATGTGACTTCAGATGAAACTCTTTTATATGTATATCACCTTTCTGTTGTAAAACTTCACTCCTATTGTTAAATGTTTAAATGTTTGTAAATGTTAAAAAGAAAGTGCAGTATTACAGTGCAAATCCTAAGTTTTTATAAGAGAAAGATACAGGCAGGATTTCTTCAGGACTTTCTTCCTCTTCTTGACTCCCCCTCTCCCTCCTGAAGTGGTGAAATGTGGAGCAGGAGGCAGGACCCAAGGAAACCCTAAACACGCCTCTTCTGCTAAAG
This sequence comes from Numida meleagris, assembly GCF_002078875.1. Taxonomy (NCBI): domain Eukaryota; kingdom Metazoa; phylum Chordata; class Aves; order Galliformes; family Numididae; genus Numida; species Numida meleagris. The sequence goes on from NC_034410.1 coordinate 45,111,173, forward strand.
GGAGTTCTCTGTTGCCACTGATCAGAGGGATGAAGTGGCCAGAAAAAAAGTTTAGTCCTGCTTGCCTGTGGCTGATGCCATGGTTTGCAATGTTCTGACAAACTCACTGGTTTCCAGAGCAAGGTGTCTCCTCATCACGCCTCCTTCTACCTGTCTCTTCTGGCCTCCCGGAGCACCTTTGTTGCTGTATGTTAGAGATGCTTTACCTGCCTGCCCAAGGCAAATGCTGAAATGAAGGTGCTTGAAGTCTGCAGAGAGGAGCTCAGGAAGGGGCTGGAGGGCTCCCACCCTGCCCTGGTCCATCAGACCCCAGTAGACAGCCAGGCCGACTGGCAGGGTGAGCTGCACCTGCTGCTTTTTGACTGGGATTTTAACAGTGCCAAATGCTTTCTGCATTTAGGTCTTTTCTGCAGCGACACTGGTGGCCTTGGCACATGGCTGCAGTAAGGTGGGTGGTGGTGCGTGAGAAAACAGAGCCCCAAAGTGATAGCACCAGGACGCATATCCTTCCTTGGTTGAATGTTTCTGTTTTATGCTGTAAGAAATCTCTGTTCCTCCTTTGTAAGGAGACAAGTCATATTATTTATTAGATTGACCAAACTCTCCAAGTTCTGCTAGATAAACTGAGATGAAAAAAGCTAAATAAGGCTCCTGATCTTTCTGTTCTTTCCATGCACAGAAAGATGGACAAACATGTTGGTGAAATGCTCACTGAAATCGTGCATCTTACAGCAAGAGATGGGCAAGAGCTGAGCGATTTAGATCTGGAGGTAGGTTTGAAGACTCCAAAAATCAACGTTCTCAGCAGAGCTGAGCTTAAGTTTGAGCTCTCTGGGAAAATATAGTTCAACTGTAATCACTCCACTTATGTGGGCAATGGGAAATGGTTCTGGTGTCAGATCGATCCTAGCAAAACCAGATTTTGCTTTTATTTTAGTCCTCTGAAAGGGAATTTTTAACCCTGCTCAACTGCAGCCTGGTGCTGCAGTTTTAAGTCTTTTCCGAGTACATCTGTCCAGTGCTGCATGGACTCCTGAGCAAAAATGAAATACATTGCTTCTGATGAAATACATTATCACACCAGTAAATGCTTAAGGTGGAATATGTATGTGGCTGACTGACTAATGGACAACTGTAAGTCGTTTCCATCAACATATCTTTACAACCATAAGAACATCTTCTGCTTTTTCGAAGATATTTTAGGACTATGATGGAAATTGAAGGTGTAAGCCTATTTAACCCTATGTTATTTTGTGCATGGCAAACCAGAACTGCTTTCTGTCCTTCTGCCTGCGTACTGAGGTCTACATCTCTCCTTCCACTCCTTGTAGAAGCAAGAGACCTACATGGAAACCTCCCCTTTCCTCATAGCCTAGAGGGAGGGTGCTTGAGAGCATCCCCCTATAATCCTATGCCTTGGTTTCTGATAGCTTCTCATTGTGCAGATCTTCTGGCTAATCTCCCATCTCACCTCTTGTGTTCATGCACTTAGTTTCTGTGTGGGGCTGAATCCTTCAGTGGTGTAAATCCTGATGGTGTCATTAGCCATGCTGATTTCAGCAAAGCTGTGCTTATTTATGGCAGCTGAAGGGCCAGGCCCCTATTTAAAAGCAGTTTTCTCAAGTCTGAATTCTTGGACATTTTTTTAACCTATTGCTTAGAAACGGATATAGCTGAAATATATAAATAAATGCAGAAAGTCAAAAATATTATAGGATGTGGCTCTGTTTCCATGGAAACCTGATCTTTTTCTTATCCAGTTCTTTTTTTCTCTGTTAGCCAATTTAACCTTTCTATCCTTCTATTAAAACTCTTCCTCATTAAAAGCATGGTTGCAGGGGTTTTGCTAGAGAAACGTGGGCAAAGAAATATCAGCTTTCGCATTTGCTTGGTGAATTATATATTTAACAAAAAAAGCCACTGAGCCATAGGGAAGAATGTAGAGGAGGGCAGGGGTAAAGGGAGATATAACTGTATTAAAAATAAAAATATGATTCAGTTTGGATAACCACTAAGTAAATTGGTAGCAGGCATGCAATCCATAATCAGTGTCTTTTCTTTCTGTGTTTGTTCCACTCAGCATTACATTAAGAGACATTCTGTCACTTAGGTGTACGACTGGGTGCAGTTTGGAGTAGTACAACACAATGTTAGTTACACAATGTTGTGAGACCAATAAGAGCAGAATTTGCCAGCTGACTGGCTTGATGGGTTGGTGTTGGAGGGAGGTTGGGTACTGTGGCAGTTGTCTGTCTCGTCCTCATTTTCATTTGTGAGTCACTCTCCCAGCCTGGGTGACAGGGCTTTCACGTTGAGAGCTGCCAATAAAGGATTCAGTCCTTTTCTGAAAGCCTCCAGCTAATTAATTCACTCTCTGAAATGCACCTGAATGAAAGGGGAGGCTTCTGAGCAATTCCTGAGTGCTTTTGACTGGGACAAGTTATCACTTTGGATGCAGCTTTTGCCCTGTCTCCACTCCTGATAATGTGGTGGTGATTTTTTAAGTGGTGACCTGACCCAGCCTTAGAAGCAATAACATTGTTTTTCTCTCTCCTTGCTTTGTGATTGCTAAATAATGCAGTGTCCCTTGATGGCAAGGTGCTGAACTTCCACTAACGATAGGAATGCAAGTTCCCACGTCAAGAGACGCTACAGAAAATCACATAAATATTCCTGCTTTTTTGTTTTTCACCTGTAGAAACAAGTATTTTTTAAGCAGATCTTGTGTAAAGATCTTGCTGCAGTAAGCTTCAGTCTGGTCCTAATCTCATGTGGTCTTACAGGTCTTCTGAAGCTGTGATTTCTTCTGTGTACGGAAGCTTGACCATGGGAAAGATCAGAGGACTTGGAAGCTCTGTAGGGGTGGAAATGCTTTTTTGTTTTCCTGAAGAAGCACTAATCAGGCTTATCAGGTGTATGTAAATATTATTCATGGCGAATTTTACGGCACTAGTTGTGTGTCTGAGAGAAAGATACACGTTCTAGCATGTCGAAGTGTCTTTGTTTCCCCTTCTTTCCTGTTCACAACAACAAATTCTCCTTTATGTGGCCTGGTTTTGGGACATGGCTTCCACAGAACTTAACTCTAGCCATGTACAAAAATGCATTTGAGAGCAGGGCTAATCAAACATGCTTCTTTCCACAGTTTCGTGCTTGCACTGCTTTTCCTGACATCAGGAACTGAATCCATCTCTCTCTCTCTCTCTTTTTTTTTTTTTTTTTTTTTTTTTTTTTTTTTTTTTTTTTTTTTTTTGCATTATAGCTTTTCTGCTCTCTTCCTTCAGCAAAACCTCTCTCAGTGAGCTGTGAACTGGGTCGACAGAAGAGAGACAGGGCTGATCAGAGGTATGGCTTCCAGCTTGCTCCTGAAGCAGTAGTCGTGTGCTGCGTGTGATTCTATGCTGCTTGTAACGACAACCATGCGGCTAGATGTGCTCATTTTGTGATAGGATCTGTCAGTCACATAATGGTAAGGCAGAGGTTCAAGTCCTTTGTGATAGATAAGGCAGAAGGCCAAAGTGGCCTCAGAGTCAAGGAGTTGGATGAAGAGCGATAGGTGGCATGAACTGCCCATCCAAACAGTTTAGTGCTGGTGCCTGAGGGCACGACCAAACTCTCTCATGAAAGCAACTTCTGGTGCTTGTCTGGGATACATAATAGCAGGGAAAGTTTTCATTTTCCATTGCCAGAAACCATTTCTTGAGACATTCAGTTCCCACAGGGATGTGGATTTAATTAAATATGTATTGCTTTCTCCAATTATTTCTTGGATAAACTTGATAGGAGTAGGAAATGCGAAGGGAGGATTCCCATGGAAACCGTCTTGATTTATTGTCTTTATCAAGGAAAGTGTATCCTACGGTAATCCTAGGGTGCCTTTGCTTTTCACTGGACTTCCTTGCACAACATTTATCTCAAGAAGAGATCTTGAGATCTTTCAGGAAGAAGTCTTTGCAGAACTCCATGGGGGTCAGGGGAGTGCTGGAGCTTTTCTGCCATTGATGCTGTAGCACAGGGGCTGGATGGAAGCTCCAGTGCTGGGCTGGGAATACAGGCATTTCTGCTGCAGTAAGCCAGGACTAGGAGCCAAAGCTGTCAAAGGTGTGGAAATCCTCCCAGTCTGGTTCAGCAGGAACTGATTAAGCTGTCAGATGTATGCCACCCAAGCACTGATGGCCCACCAGATCATTACAGAGTTTGAGGGAATTTATGAGGATGGCTCTGAGATTTGATTCTCGTGTTCTGTTTACTGTCATTCTAGCTCTTACAAGTGAAGATTTTTAATTAAATGTTTACCACATTTAAATTTCAAGTACGCATTCAGATGCATATCACAGTAAAGCAATTCTGAATGTTGAACTGATAATTCTACTGAAATGCATAGATGACAGCTCACACAAATGTTAGAAAACAACAGGTATATTTAACTCAGTGGTCAGCTGGGTAAACTAATAAAGAAAATACACTTCTTTAAACTGGTAGCTAACAGCAGTACACACTGGGCTCCTAGATCCAGTTTTATTTCTGTCATAATTCTATGTCAGCCTTTTGTCTTTGGATGTCCTGGTTCAGCCTTGGTGTTAGCCAAAATGATGATTGCCATCTTTCCTGGAAAGCTGGAGCGAACGCAGAGCCCTTTGTTGTTGATTGCTGTCTGTTTTCTCTGAGTGATGCCAGTCTGTTTCTGAGATGCGAGTTTACCCGGGGGAAGTGAGGAGTGAGATTAACTGCTACAAATGCAAAGAAAAAAATGTGAATTTTAGTTTTGATAAGCAAATACTGCTGCCTGTTATTTAAGAATTTTTTCTATCTGATCACAAATCTGAGATGTAATGATGAAAGAAAACGTGAGTAAGAATAAATGTGCACTTTTCAGGCCAGGTAGTGAGAACTAGGTAGAATGTGCAGATTAAAAACATTTACTCTCTTGTGTTCTTGCTAATATTTTAAAAATTAACACTGCCTATAGAACAGCCTTGTGCACTTGTGTCGCTCTTTTCTCCGCAAACTCCAGTTCTCTTGAGTCCAATTCTTGCTGACCTTTTGAAATCCAGGGAATACTCAACACAAATGGATCTGCATTTGCACCACATTTATGTTTGCAGGTCATGGTACTTGCCAGGTGCCTCTTCTCGAGCAGCTGTTGCTGCAGGGCTGCCAGCTTCTATAGCACATGGGGGTTGGTATTGCTAAGGTCTATTTTTCAAAAATTCCTCATGCTGGTATCACTTGGGGGAAGAGGGATTTATGTTTATAGAAATGACCTTTTCTATTCTAAAGGTGTGAAGGAAATTTGAACATACAAACCTTAAATGTGAAAAAAACTTTTTAAGAAATTCTGAATAATATTGCATGAGATTTGAAGATGCAGTCTTTGGCTTCTGAATTCTGTATGTACTGTGACACTGAACTATTAACTTTTCTTAGGTAATCTTGTACTGTATTTCTCTTTTTCTTCCTGGCAGTCTTCCACGTTGCTGTTTGCCTTTTTTTTTTTACCTTCTAGCATAGAAAACACTTTTAAAAAACACATTGTTAGTCAGTGCCAGGAGAGAGAAAAGAAGAGCTCTAATATGTGTCATCTGCTGGAATATGTTATTGAATTTAAAAAATTAGCACCACAATACCTACATTATGTCATGAACTTCAGGATTCTGTGTTGTGTTGACTTCATTATAATTACTACAGGCAGAGGTAATTACGTTAGGTGTGCTGAAGATCTAGTGCTTTCAAATGTCTGAGAAAACCTTAAACTGTCAAATGGGGATGAATGTTCTCTGTCCCTCAAAATTCCCCATTTAAAAGAGAAACTTCTGCCACTCATCTTTGAAATCTTTGCAGAAGTTGGTAGCATGACACTGAATTACATGATTGTGCTGGCACTTATAAAACCTGTCTCTCCATAGCAACAAGAGATTATCATGGTAATAAATGCAGCTAAACCATATATGCACAATTTATTCTGCTGTTCCCTATCTGCTTTACCTTAAGTGACTTTTCCTTTGATAGTCAGTATAAAGCTATCACACAGACTTTGAGGGAAGTGTGGTACTAAGACTGGATATTTACTTGGACTTCAGCAAGGCACTTGACACTGTTTCCCACCACATTCTCCTGGAAAAGCTGGCTGCTCATGGCTTGGACAGATGGACTGTCACGGGGTAAAAACTGGCTGGATGGCCACATCCAGAGGGCCAGTCAATGGAGTTAAATCCCACTAGTGGCCAGGCACCAGTGGTGTTCTCCAGGGGCTGATTTTGTTTAACATTTTTGTCAGCAGTGTTGACGAAGGAATTGAGTGCACCCTCAGTAAGTTTGCAGGGACCAAGTTGGGCAGGAGTGTTGATCTGGTTGGTGGCAGGAAGGTTCTGCAGAGGGACTTTGATGGTCTGTATTGATGGGCCACATCCACTTGTATGGCCTTCCACCAGGCTAAATGCCAGGTGCTGCACTTGGGGCACAACAACCCCAAGTAGCGATACAGGCTTGGGGAAGAGTGGCTGGAAAGCTGCCTGGCAGAAAGACCCCAGGGGTGCTGGTCACCAACCAGCTGAATGTGAGCCAGCAGGGTGCCCAGGTGGCCAACAAGGCCCATGGCAGCCTGGCCTGCCGCAGACGTACTGTGGCCAGCAGACCAGGGAAGTGATTTTCTCTCTGTACTCAGCATTGATGAGGCTGCACCTTGAGTGCTGTGTTCAGTTTGAGCCCCAGCTACAAGAAGGGCTTGAGCAGCTGGAACACATTCAGAGGAAAGCAAGGAAGGTGGTGAAGGGACTGGAAAACAAGAGCTGCGAGGAGCAGCTGAGGGAACTGAGACTTTCAGTCTGGAGGAAGGAAGGCTTGAGGGCTCTATACCTACCTCGCAGGAGGCTGCAGTGAGGTGGGTGCCAGCTTCTTTCCTTAGGTGACAAGTGATGGGACACCAGGCAATGGCCTCAGGTTGTTCCAGGAGAGGTTTAGATTGGATATTAGGAAGAATTTCTTCATGGAGAGAGCAGTCAGGCATTGGGCTACCCAGAGAGGTGGTGAGTCCCCATCCCTGGAGATTTTTAAGAGATGTGTGAACATAGCACTTAGGGACATGGTTTGGTGGTGGAATTGGTAGTGTTACATGACGGTTGGACTTGATCTTATAGGTCTTCTCCAACCTAAATTATTCTATTCTATTTTTTATTCTAAGGCACATGGTCAAGCTTCATAAGATGGAAATAAATTTAAAATTTTTCCTTACCATATTTGCCTTCAAGGGTGCAAGAAAGAGTGTAGGACAGTGACCATTTCTCAATGGAAAGCAGTTCAGGTAATGTGCCAGTTTAAATTTCTTTAAGCTTCTTTCAAAATCCCAGCCTCATTTTTTGTTCCTAAGTCCTTCTGAGCTCCCACTAAGTTCACTGGCAATTGCCATCTGACTCCCACTGTAACAGTAAGAGGTGGTTATGGACTTCTAAGTAGAAGAAAAGATACAAGACGATGAATGCAGAACGAAAAGGGAAGGGCAGTATTCTAGTGATAGCTGCACCTTACTTTGGTGAGTAATGCACAAATCTCTGACTTGTAAAAGTGTTAAAATATGGCATGTTGACCATATGTTGGAGAAATGTATTTTAAGAGGGGCAGCATTCCCTCAACACATTTCTCAAAACAACGTTAGCTCCCTGTACTGCATCCTCTCCTCCTCCATACCAGAAACTTTACAACCTTTAAATTGTAAACAGCTTTAAATTTGCTATAGGCAAACCTCAAAAGCAACTTCACTATCACAGCTGCCAAGAGACCTTACTATATTCATTGAGGTCATTATACTCTACACAACTGGGTAACCTACTTAATTTTTCCTTAATGATTGCTTTCTAACGTAAAGAAACAGCCCTCCCAAATTGACTCATTCTGCAGCTGAAAATGATCGCATGGAGGCTGAGAGTGATGGGGAAGCATCCAACCTCTTGTTGTATTCTCATCTCTGCTCAAGAGAGAGAAAGAAAAGGTCAGAAGGAGCACTGGGTTAATAATGAGTGGCTTGAGGAAACTGGCCATGCAGCTGAGTCACCAAGTGCCTTTTTTTTTCCAGCTTGCAGTACTTTACACTCAAAATGTCCTGTACTTCTGGCATTTATAAACACTTTCCAGTGAATTAAGTTGGCTCAGACATATGAAAAAAAATCTGGATATTTATTGGCACCAATTGACTTGCAAAATAGAGGTGTTTCCCCCTCCCCCCCCCCCCCCCCGGTTTCTTTCAATGTATCTCCAGCTTCGTTAGATCCAGAGTAAGATACAGTAACATACTGCATGCAGCTGAATTATGATTAAGCTCATAATAATAACAGTGACATCTGTCAGTGCTGAAGAACAGGTATGCCAGATCCTCTTGCTTCTTCTCCTAAAGGAGAATTGTATCAGTGGGTGAAATGAAGGAGAATGAGGCAATGATAACTGTCTCTAATCATCAACAAGAAAGCCAAGCATTAATCCTGTAGATTCATACCCAGAGAAGAGTCAGGGGTATTTCTGTGGTTTCATATTTATGTATTTTAGTTGCACGAAAATAAAGTATTTTCCTTTCTCTTAGCAGTCTGTTTTGATGTGCAATAGTGGTGCCTGGTTGTACATAAAATGAAAAAGCCAGTTTACACAGTGCTGCCATTGTAGACAATGAAATTACTCAGACATTTAAAATTAGTCTTGAATACTGCTGTGGATCGGGACCTAAAACTGTAATAGAAGAGAGAAGACATGTTTTTAATCCAATTCTGCAGTTAAAAAGCTGAGCTATCGCTAAGAACTGTATCCCCATTGAGAGGGCAAGAACTTTGAGTGTTCAGTGCAAGAAATACTCAATTAATGAGAAAGTGTTTAGCAAGATAAGGAGTAATTGTGTTAAATTATTATTTGGAGCTAAGTTTTACCTGTTCTTAAATTACTCTGTGGTACGGATGTAAAAGAAACCAATATTTTCCTCTGCAGAAGTAATTACACTTAAGCTATAAAATAATTAGAAACTAAACAATTACAGCACCAACCAGTTGTTCAGAAATAGCATCTCCAAACTAAATGCTTTCTTGGGCAATATGCCCTGATCTGAAATACCTTTACACCCTGACCATGTTATAGAGTTCTTAGTCAGAGAACACTGAAGTATTTCTCTGGTCCGTCATTGCCCTTGGAATGCTGCAGAAACACCTTTTATTTATTCCTTTACTCAACATTTTAATAAATGTTATTGTGGTAACTTTCTGCATAAAAAAAAAAAAAACCCCAAAAAAACCAACCTATTACAAATATTCCATGTATACCTAGCTCTGTGCATTCAGTCACTTATCAAACCTTAGTGTTGATGGACAGCTTGAGTATTTTCTTTCAAGCTAACTATTTCATTATCTGAAGTTCATGCTGGTATTTGAGACTTACAGTCCTAAAATACCAGAAATATTAAGTAAATGTGGCTGAGGCCATTCTTTTAAAAATAATTGGGAAAGAAAACAGGAAAGTAAAGCATATGTAGAATAGGTGTTTTTTTAAAAAAAATCTTTAAAAACCAAATGCCAAGAGAAATAGTTAAGGAGTTTCTCCTTTCGCTTGCAGCAAAGAAGAATAAAGAAGCTGCTGCACCACAAAGAGAAAAAGAGGGGTGGAAATGGCACTGCTTCATGCACAGCCATGCCCTAGATTTTATGCCCGGATATCACAGACACCTCATAAAAGGCAAGAGTACCTCAGTGGCTCCAGAGCAACTTTAATATCAAAACATGAATGTAGGCAGCAGAGGGAGGCATTTCTAGAAAGGCAAGTCCAGAATTATTCTGCTCATTGTTCCCATGCTTTGGTTTTTAAAGCCCCTCCAGAAACCTCTATGATATGCAGGAAAACTGAAGACAGCATGTTGTTTGTCCTTGCAGGACTATAGCTTGAGGCCACATGCGTGAGGGATAGGCTGACTTATAAGCAAGCTATTAAAGGTACCAAGTCTTCACATCTTGTTATTGCAGGACTGGAAGGGCTGATATTAGTGCTATTCCTTGAAGACAGATTGAGCAGCCTTCACAAGCCTCATCATTTCACACAGGATGATGTGCTAGGGCAGGGTCAAGCTTTACGAATGCCAGGTTCCTGGCACAAGTAATTTCCTGTATTCGCTTACCCTCTCAGAGTCCGGCTCCCTGTCTGGTAATTCTGTTATCCTGACTTTAAGCAGGGCTCTCTGCAGATGAGGTGGGCTGCTCTCTAAGAGCCATTTGCAGGATTGGGCCATAGGGCCTAATGTTCTTAGTTTTTCATTTATCTCAGAGATACTGGGAATGAAGCTCTTTATTCCTTCAAAGGCTTATCCAAAGGTGAAAAGAAAAAAAAACAAAAAAACAAATGGCTACATGTGAGTCCTCTTCCTCTGAGCTGAAGCCATTGCTATATAGGGTATGGATGGAACCATGAGACTTCTGCTTGTCATGAGTCATGCATCAACTCCCCAGTAAGAAAGGAAGCATTTCTTGCACAGCATTAGTTAGAGATCTAGATACGTGAATTTAGGGGACAAACATAGGTTCTGATGAGCAGATGATCTGACTCAAGGTTCACCTGCTGCCTAATTTTAAGTATAGTTGCACTTGTGCCTCTTTTTCATCCTTTCTTTCTTTTCTGTGTGTGTGCACATGCAGCCTTGCTTTCATTAAATACAAATTTCCTTGATGTTTATGCAGGAGATATGTGTATTTTTATCAAGCCAGTTGCAATCGAATGGAGCATGCCAAATTCCCAAAGCAAATACAAGCTGCCTGCTACATCTCTACCAGAACTTAATGTGGAAGCCAAATCTCAACTCAGTCTTTTCCTTGGGAGCGATTAATGCTCACTCTTCTGAATCCAACTTTCAAGAGCTCATGTTACAACTTTCCTTCCCAATTATGCTTAAAACACAGCGGTATATGGTGTTTCTATATAAGGAATATGCTAATGTGTTTTGTCACCCAACACATGGTAGAAGTGTTTCAGTTACCAGGGGAAATGGTCTTTGTGTGGCGGGGAAATTACAGCCACACTGCATATGCCCAACAGCATATATTCTGTTGCAGCATGCTTTACAGTTACTGAAAGTGAAGTTCTGCCTTTAAAAGCTATTTCTCGTAGGCAAATGTGAAGAAAAGGAACAGAAAGATGATGTTTTAAAATGTTATAATCAGTGCTCACGTTTTCTTCCTAAAGTTAAAGGAAGTAGAAATATGGTTAAAGGAATGAACTGTCCTCCTTATGCTTTGACATAGCCCCTGTAGGATGACATCCAGAGAAAGCTGTGTGGTAGTAATGCCATGGGCTTGATGGAGCTGGGTATCTGAGAGGAGCCAACCCAAGCAGATTATGTCTAAATGGCATTTAGACAGCATGGACAAATGCACGGTGATAATAAGTGGACAGTTTCAGTGAAATCCCCCTATGTGTGTCCCTCCTGCTCCTTCCAAATGCTTCTAGACTCACTTACCAACACTTCACATTTAAATAAGAGGTGTGTTTGACTGTGTCTGGACATTAGTTTTGGGGAGACAGCCTTTTGTGTCTGTTTACTCATAGTACTCACTGTGGTCTGCAAACACCCTGCCCTCTAAAATACCCAGAGTGTTCAGGAGGCTATTCAAAATAGTCTGTGCCATGCTTGTGGATATGTGACAGTACTATTTTAAGACTGTGATATGTAGATGTTTGCAGAGGACACCAAGCTGAGTGGTGCAGGTGACATGACAGAACGAAGGGATGCCATTCAAAAGGAACTTAACAAGCTTGAAGGGTGGGCCCACATGAACCTGATGAGGTTCAACAAGGCCAAGTGCAAGGCGTTGCACTTGGGTTGGGGCAATCCCAGTTACATGTACAGACTGGAAGAAGAACTCGTTGCGAGCAGCCCTGAGGAGGGCTTGGGGCTCTTGGTGGACAAAAAACTGAACACGAGCCAGCAGCGTGCACTTGCAGCCTGGAAGGCCAACGGTATCCTGGGCTTCATCAAAAGAGGGGTGGCCAGCAAGGGGAGGGAGGTGATGCATCCAGGCCTGGGCCTCCAAAACATGAAATACATGGAGCTCTTGGAGTGGGTCCAGAGGAGGGCCCCAAAGATGATCAGAGGGCTGAAGCACCTCTCCTATGAAGAAAGGCTGAGGAAGTTGGGCTTGTTCAGTTTGGAGAAGAAAAGGCTGTGGGGAGACCTCATTGCAGATTTCCAGTGTGTAAAGGGAGCTTATAAACAGGAGAGAGAGCAACTTTTTACGCAGTCTGATAGTGATAGAACAAAGGGGAATAATTTTAAACTAGAAGCAGGGAGATTTAGACTAGATGTTAGGAGGAAATTTTTTACTGAGAGGGCAGTGAGGCACTGGCACAGGCTGCCCAGATAAGCTGTAGGTGCCCCATACCTGAAGGCACTTAAGACCGGGTTGGATGGGGCCCTGGGTAGCCTGGTCTGGTGGGCAACAACCCTGCCCATGGTGGGGAGTTGGAACTGGGTGGTCTGTAATGTCCCTTCCAACCCAAGCCATTCTGTGCTTATGTGATTCCATGTGGGTCTGTGTGCCATGGTCAGTTTATTCATTACTGTTTAACACTTGGGTTTTTTCTCTCTGCAGAATCTCAGTGCAACAGGGAAGGAGACGTGATAGTAAAACCAAGCCGGAGAGCAACAGAAAGGCTTTAGGAAAGTGCATTTGCTTGGTGGGGAGGAGAGGGGGGAGAAGGGAACAGAGATGAGCTGGTGACTGAGCTGTTATGTAGCCAGTGCCCCCAGGGCTGGTGACCAAGACCAATGACCCAGCAATGGCCTGAGTTGGTCTGGGGGAACGTGCAAGATGGAGGCAGAAGCAGGAGACAGAGAGGGTCAGCTGCAGGTTCCTGCCAAAGTGCTTTTGCTCCACAGCCCAGCATTTGTGCTGCCTCCATGCACTGACACCAATCATGGCGTTGGTATGTGAGGAGACAGAGGACCCCTTGTCTGCAGGCCTGGCCTTGAAAGCCTGGACCCCCTTGTTTGCCTACAGCAAAAATGAGGACTTGACACTTCACAGGGAGCTGAGACAGGTGGCAGTGGTCTTGGGAAGCAAGAGCGCCTTTCTGAGACAAACTACCATTTTTTTGGTTGGCTGGGGGAGCATACCAGTCAGGCTGGGGCTCTGTCTCAGCAGCATCCTTATTGGGCAGAGAGCAGCACATCTGCTCAAGCTTTCTTTCTCAGATCCTGAAAACGTTTATCAGTGTGTCTCTGACACCTCTTACCCAATACATCTCTGCATCACCTGTCGCCTTTCTCACAGGACCACTCCTGCCAGGGAAGGAATTCCTGCTCAGAGATCACTGCTTTCTTTGAAAAGATGCCATTCGCCATTGTCCTTCACTTGGCTCCAGATGGGTCATTCACCTCCAGATGAGATAAGCAAAGGAAAATGTCCCCTTTTATTCCATAGGTCTCTTTCTCTTTCAACCTTGGGGAAGAGTTTAACCTGTTCCCCTTACACACAAAATGCTAGCTGAAAATGAACATATTTAAAGCATTCTGGCATTCACCACACTTAAGAAAAGAGAGTTTTAAATCTGCCCTGCTACTTAACTGTTCTGGTCTTGACGCTTCTCTTTTTTTGTGGCAAACATTCCCCTGTTGGGATCATGCCTTACTGCTGCCCTTTAAATCCAGCATCTTTTCCAGGTTTTTCCATCTGCTGCTTCTCTTTCATACCTCTCCCTGCCTGCCTGCAGCAGTCACTTCAATTTCTAGTCTTTTCCCCATAGCAATCCCTTTCATCAGTGCCTTTGCACAACTCCTTGCATCTCTTCTCACTCCCTGCAAACCCTCTCAGGACACTGCTTGGCCACGTTCCTTCCATACCTGCCTCCACATTGCCACACCGATACTGCAGGTCATGAAGGTGCAGGGGGAAGTATAACCCACTGGGAGAAGTGGCCCTGATGTTGGAAGGGAAGCATTCCACAACCTGAGCCTCTTGTTCAGAATTTTATTCTGGGAGGCGATTAGAAGGAAAAAACTCAGATGAAAGCAGCGCCTTTTGGTTTTGCACTACATTTGAGATGAGACAAGTTGGAAAGGGCTGAAATCAATTCATGGAATTTCAGTTTTGGGCCCAAATCGTCTTTTTGGGGATGGACATGTGATTTTTGTTCACTGCTGTCTTAAACAGATTTTGGTTTTGGCATGTTCAAAACTAAACAGGGTTTGAAATACCCACATTTCCGTGCATAATGTAAATTCTTCAATAATTGGAGTACTCCTGCTTCCTGCTTGTTTTAGAAGCACCCTTTCTCGACTGAAAGATTGCTAGATGTGCTTCTGCATACTTTATTAGCAGTTCCCTTCTTCTTACCCAGTCAGTGTTGCCACTAGTGGTTTTCTCGTTTTCAGTCCATTCCCAATTTACTATTCCAGGACAATAGCTGGAGTGGCACAACCCTTGTCTTTGAAAGCTAATTTTGTGTGAAGCAACCAGAAATCAAATTATAAGTTTTTCCATTTTGCTACAGAGTAAGCAACACAAAGACAGTGTCTTTGGACTTTGTAAGCCTCCACCCAACTCTCACAGTATTCAGACACTGTAAAAACAGTCCTTATCCCCAGAAATGCTTTACTTTAGACACTCCATCAAAATAAAGGACTAGATGGAGCCATTTCTGCATCTGAAAAAAAAGGAACACTTTCAAATTCCCTATAATTTCAAAACTTGCTTTGATTTCTACCAAACTTCTTGTTTGAAGGAGGGGATGAAACGCAACAGAAAACATCCTAATACAATATCCTTTCTGTGTGGGTAGCTAAGGGACTGGAAATCACATCAGAGTTTGATTTATGATAGCAAAGGTGATGAGTCTAAGCAAATTATCTGGATAGGGAATCATTAGAGGACATTCAGAGCTACCAGTGGGATCTTCCTTCACCTGTGTTTTCCGATAACATTTCAAAAATGCTCAAGAGACACCAGCAGCTCAAGTGTTGCATCTATTAAAGGATCCAAGAGACTCTAGCCAAATTATTATTTATTATTTGTATTACACTATTGCCTAAATGTCAAGTGATTCGCAGCTGTTCCAAAAAAGGTACAATCTTTTTACTCGCAGCATCTTTCTCACATTGTGGGAATTTATAGCAGATATTCTGCAGTCTGGGTTACTACTGAGGTGAAATTCCTACCCCATTCACAGCTGCTGTTGTACCAAGTTGCAGCCCATCACGTTGAGTGCTATGTCACATCACATGGTGATGTCGCATCACCATGTGCCACCCAATATTGTTGAGATCCTACTTCCACCTTCCCTCTCCCAGTTGGTGATGCTTTCCCTGGGGAGCACCATTTGCAGCTACAACCATATGATTTAATGCCTCTGAGCACCTGGTGGTCCCCGAAGAGTTTGCTGGGCAGCTTGCTGATGGGCACTCACTGGGTGCTGCTGTTGCTTGGCCCCTCTCGCAGTGCTGTGGTCTGCCTAAGAGCAGAAAGAAGGTCAGAGCAATGACTTCGATCCCAGCTTTAAGCCACGGGGACTGCACTTCCAGTTTATATCCTGACTTTATTCTCCATCACCTATCACACAGCTCTTGGATGAAAAAGAATAAAAGTAGATTATACACTTTGTTGAAGAAGCAAGTATATTTAGCTGCTGCTGATCTTGTAACTTTTGTTACTTTGTATGTGGCTAGCCATCCATTCTTGCCAATTACCAATGCGGTGCTTTGACAATAGTGGAATGAAATTCACAGCTACACAGTCACAGCTTGAAACTTTGCAAATGAACATTCATAGCATGCTTCTCAGCTTCCTTTTTATAGAAAAGCTGGCACTTACAATTATATACTTTTTAACAAATATTCTTTCTGCATCTCCAGCTTCCAAGTTTACTTTGTGATCCTTATGTATCATCCTTGCACTGCTGAACTTCCCAAAATAAAATGAGAGAGGGAAATTATGTTCTTGTATAAGCAGGAGTAGCTAAAAGAGGTTATTAAATGAAGATATCGGTCATCCGATTCACTCTTTGAAAAACATTGTTAATCTGAAAGTTTTATTATTATTATTTTTGCATTGCCAGTAGCATCTAATCCAAGAGAAAAGGTTTTCTAGCTGAAAGTTTTTCTCTTCGGGGAGAAAATGGATATGAAACATTAACACAGAAAAAGCCTCATGGTTAAGAGAAGCAGCTTGCTGACCTTAAATCCACATCATTTTTGCTGAGGAGGAGGTGACAAACAGCCAGTACTAATGGCCACAAGTTGACCTCCAGTGCTGCTGGTCACAGGAGGCTGCTCCTGGTGTCTCTCTCAGGGCACTTAGAATGAATGTCTCATTCACGTTGCCTGTAAATCTTATGATAGGCTACTGCATACTTAACCTGAAGTTTTAGGTAAGTTCCAAATGAATAAAGTAGGGCTATCTGTTAAACAAGCTGGGAAACAAAACAAAATGGAAAACAACGCAGAAATCACCTTATCCCTGCCTTTCAGGCAGTGCCAGCTACCAGGGCTATGTGGCTGCAGGGTGGGCTGATCCTGACTCAGTATTTTTGTTTTCTTGTTTCTGCCCTTCTTTCCTGTTCCCACTATTTCTTTTCCTCCCGTGTCCTCCCAGCATCAGACTGGGGCCCAGTGAGTGTAGCCCAGTGCCAGTAACAGCCTCAGTGCTGGGGGCTCCTTCTTTCTGGAGGCAAACTTTGTCAGTGGTGACTAGACAGGCATCTTAGCTAACCAAAAATGCCTTAATCATAGCAGAGCTTCACTGAAGAAAAAGGGGGCTGTAAGGTGAAAGGAAGTCTTTACATAGATCCTTATTTGAGACCATTCACTCTGGAAAAAGAGGCACAGGAAAAGGCTGCCTTCTTCTGTCCCTTCAGAGAGGCCTTCCTGCTCCATCCCCATCATTTTCTCTGTTAATCCAGCACAGATACTCTCCTTTTTATACAAGTAACTTTATTGAAGCAAATTTTATCCAAACAACTTTTGTCTTTATCCATTGACTTTTAGCTTCCCAGGTGGGGCTGGCTGTCCATCATAAATGCAGAGAGATCCTCAGGACTGTCTCTGAGACACTTTTCCACTGTATGTTTAGGAAGTCTTGTTTTCCAACACCCTGCTATTATATTTAGCCAATACAGTCATGCAGTCAATAGTTGGATTGTGCAATTTTCATAAATTATTACAGTTAGGGCTTATTTCCATCACACTGTTGTGTCATTGATGTTAGCAGAAATAAGGTGGTAATGTATGGTATGGGACAATACATATCAGAGACTATAATCAGGGAAATAAATAGAAGTTGCTCCACACAATGGTGAGTCACAGCTTGTAAAAGGAGCTGGGAGTAAAAGGCAAGTAATGGGGGGCTTGAGCATGCCTTTTTCTATCCTTGTTTGCAAAGAAACATATCTGTAGAATTGTATTGACACTAGTTTTTTCTGAAAGAAATTAGATTGCAACATATTGTTCAGGATGTTTTTGTATTAATCCCCTCTCCCTTTTTCTCTGTCACTGAGTCTGATAATGTGAATATCATTGAAGATTTTTTACTTTTAATCTCTTTTCTTTCCTGTTTATTATTTTTAGCTACAGGACTCAGCTTTTTAAAACTTAAATTCTCAGCTGAGTTTTTAAGATTTCTCTTTCTCCTTTAGCTCCTCTGTCTTTTCAGTCATACTGAACTCTCTGATGGTTCGAAAGATGGGGAAAAGATCTGGAAAAAATCAGTCCTGTTCAGTCGAGTGCTTATGGTTGCAAAAAATGAAAGTAGAATGAAAAGTCTGGAAACCCAGTGAAACCACAATGCTTGTTTAATTTTATATAAGCTATCCCATTCAAAAAAAAGAAGCTAAATTGCATTTCTTAGCCAAATCTTATTCTTGACAGAAGAAGAGATTGTTCATTTTTTTACAGGAAAATTTTCCAGATGACAATTTTCAGGCGGCAATGGTTGCTAGCTGTAGGAATGACAGAACAATTGGAGCAGTGAAGCTTTAAACTATTGTTCTTTTCCTCTGGGTAGCCTTGAAAGAATATATTCACCCACTTACCAGGGGTGAGCAGTTTTTTAGCAGATGACTAAAATATCATTTATTTCCCATTGACATCATTCATCATGATAAATATCTCGATTCTCAACTCTCCTGTAGTCAATTGCAAGTAAGGAGGTTAAGCAGAAAATACTACCGGGCAATGTAAATGGTTGCAAAATTCATCTCACCAACAGTTTGTGTGCCCCAGCAGTGCAGTGAGTAAGAAAGTGGACAAACGACATGGCAGTGCTGTCATCATGGTGATGCTTTTCAGTAAGGGGCTGCGGAGAATCTGTTCTGTTTCAAAATCATGTATCGCCACATATACCTATCAGTATCTGTAAAATGCAGTTTCTTGGGTCGTGCTGTACTGTCTAAATAGGGAAATGAAAGCAGACGTTGCTGGTAAACAGTCGGTGGGCATGACAGTCAGATTGGATTAAATAATTAATCTGCAATAATGTTATCTAAACAGGAAGGCACAGTCAATTTGGCAACTGAGGGGATGAAATCTATTTGCTAATGCTGGGGAAATGTTTTCATCGTGAGAGAAAAGCTGACCTTGAGCTGAAAGCTCTGAGGTGTCGGCTTCTGGGGACAGACTTCGGCTCAGCACGGAGCAGCTGAACCCGGCGCAGCCTGCAGTCCCACGGTCATGATTGGGTTTCCAAAACAAAGCTTGGGAACTCAAATGCCAAGAAGCGGAAGTGTCCATTTGGGCACTCTTCACGCTATGCTCAGGAGCCCAGAAACACCTCAGTGATGTGTGCTGTGGTTGTCTGTGGTAAGCCAAGCTGCCCTGGCTTCAGGAAGTGGCAGATTGACAATGCAGCTTCTGCCAGAGCGTTGCACTGAAAGCTGCGAGCTCTGCTGTGACCCAGCCGGGGCTGGATTTCTCATGTGTCACAGTCCTGCTCCTCCTGTGTCAGCACAGCCTGCTCAGGGTGGGTCGCTGCCATCCTGCAATCTGCTCTTCCCCTTCCTTGCGTGTGTCTGTCCGTGCCACTGGAAATGCTACCTGGGGCTTGCAGGTGCCCGGCTGCACGTGTGTGTGTGTGCACAGGCATAGAGGGACGTGCATTCATAAAATATCACGTGTCTTTATCCCAACACCTGGGCAGCCAAAATAAATTGTGATTAAGCTGTATTCCTCTCTGCAATCTTGTTTCAAAAGCAGCCTAGAATCACAAGAGGACTTAGGTGTCTAAGGAGGCAGATGGGAGTCTTCTGGGATTTAAAATCATCCCTAATGCTGAAATATTGATGGGTGCTTGATGTTGACAAGCTTGTGAAAATCTGTCACAGGCTGATTTGTACCTCTTGGTACTAAATTCTTTAAAAAAAAAAAAAAAAAAAGCCTTTTTGGTCCCACCCTGTTTCCCTATGCTAAATCCCACGTCATTCAGCAGTGCTGGGAGGAGTGCTGCAGCTGGCCGGGCTGCTCAGAGGGCAACATGCTCAGAGGGAGACACAGAAAGCAGGGACCGAGCTGTTAGAGCTGGCTTGAAGCGAGGAGACAGCCCAGGGCTAGGCTTTGGGGTCTCTTTGGTTGTATATGATGTATAAGTGAAAGGAAGAAAGGAGAAAAGTGTGCTCACTTTTTAAGTCTTTTCCCCCCTTTTTTTATATTCTGTTAGTTCTAAGGGAAAAGGTTCCAAAATCTCGGGCCTTGTCCCCTCTGATCAACTGTTGAAGCACTGCTTGAGCACCAGATTTTTAGTATTTGGATTTCCCAGAACTGTTAAAATAGAAGCTAGCAAAAATATCAGTATCAAAATCTGAAGCAAGTCAGCAATGATTTGTATTTAAAACAGGCAGGCTGAAAAGCATTGCCTCTGCGCAGATTCCCTCTATGGATTATGCTTTCTACATACTGATGTCAAAGTACCACACATTCTTGCTATTGCTGTAGGCTCTTGTTGGGTTGAGGAGCAGTATTTAAAACTATTTATGTGAATAAAGGCAGAGATTTGTCATTAATGAGAGTTCTTCTGGAATTGCAAAGCTAGTTACTTAAACCTCTAATTCATAACTGAATTAGGCTCTTACTTCAAATTGCTTCAAGTTAAGAAGTCTGATTGATAGCTGGCTGGCAGTCCAAGGCATTTCTTCTTCCAGGCCATACCGTAAACATTCTGCCCTGAAAAGGCTGGTTAGAAAGCCTGGTGCATGTGCAGACTGAGATGACTGAGACCACTGAGATCAGAAACATCTAACAGTCTTCTAAAGCACCCATCTGTATTTATTTTAGGGATACATGCATTTAAAATTGCCCCTAAGCTGCTCAGACATGATAGTGCTGCCAATACCAAAACCTCTTTGGGCAACAGAGGGAGACATGGAGATGTAGCTGACCTGAGCTGCTCCCTCTGTCCTCCACTGGGAACTAAGGAAGACCAGTGTCCCCAGGCTGATGCTGATCTCAAATACCTCTCTGAGATTCTTAAGGCCTTTTAGTCCCTATGTATTTTGATTATCTAATACCAAAACCTACATTAGTGCCTATGTACCTTTGGGGATATATGTAGTGGATGGTCTGGCTTGTGGCCGAGAATTTCAGCTGAATATTAAAGCCACTAACGGAGGGAAATGTTTGTTAACAGTAAATGAACAACTTTCCAAGGTGTCTTTTTTAAACTAGAGGGAGCACACAGTCCTCTGTCCTTAGTGGATTATGTTTAAGATTGCTGGTTGAAGTATGTTAGAAATACACTGTAGGCTCTGAGAGCTCGTGATGAAATGTACTGGCAGTATTATTTAGGTAAAAATCAGTATTTTTACCCAGAGTTGCTCATTTGAAAAAGTGCTCTTTAAGAACTGTGATATGCATAATTACATCCAAGAATTGCTATCATCATGACTTCCCTCAGACCATGTTCGCTTTGATGCAAACCTACATGCACTGTTACACAGCAGCATCCTGCAGTTGGTGGTGGTTGGTGCGCCTGGGTTGTAACAGCCTCTAGAATGTGCTTTTATCATTAGGAATATTGACTTCATGTTTACTGTCTTGGCTTCAAATACGCATCATGGATTTTTCTGTGTTTCTACATAACAAGCAGAATAGCAAACCTTGAGACTGCCAAAGAGGAAGCTGCAAACAGACCAAAACCACTGCAATTTTTGTCTGTAATTTTATTATTGGTCCCTATAGCTTTTTCCTGGAAAGAAACAAACAGTGCCTGAATTGGCTCTTCCAATACATAGCAGCAAGCTAGAAAGAGGGTGACGAGGCAAACGTTTGCAGAGAGACTCGGGCTAAATCTGACTTGAGACACCTGGGAATAGGTTTGTTTTCTGGAGTCTAGAGATGCTCTTTGACCAGGAGTGTGCCTATGCTAGCAAGTGGTAGTGTGTAAATGGAGGAGGTTTGAAGAGCAGAGTGACTGGTACTAAGGAAACAATGTCTTTGTGGTGTTTTGTTTGTGGGGTTGTAACAAAGTGGCTCCCGCTCAGCCCTGCAGGTGCAGCGCCCATTAGTGGCTGGAGCTCCTTGCATGTGCTCATGGGCCATATACAACAGCTCATGTGCATTTTGGTATGAACAAGACCAACACAGCCATGCAAACTCACCCATGTTCTGACTTCAGGCACAAAATGTCCCACTGCTTCCTTGCCAAGGAAGGAAGGGAACCAGCCATGTGGGTGGGAAAGCAGCTGTGTCATGCAATAGCTGGGGTGTCGAGAAGGGCAGTCCTGGTGGTCACACGAGGATCAAAGACATCTCCCATCTGGACCTAACCTGATTGGAGAGAGGACTATCTTCTCCAGGCAGAAAGCCTCTTCCTTTCACTTGTGGGAATGCAAATGAAATTAGGATGGGCAGAATCAGAAGCTGGGCATCAGGTGAGGAGTAGTACTATTGATCTCAGTAAGATGATGCTAAATTGTGGCTCAAAGAGAAGCGGTGAGACGAGAGACCAGATCTTTACTTTTTCCATGAGTCATTCTCAACCAAGTTCTTTTCTGCCAGATTTCTCTGTTAAATCATGAAACTACATTAGAACTGGTGTCCTGGCAGGGCCTTAGGTGAACCAATTTTGATAGATACTGCATATTTTTTTATTGTGTGAACAATAAAAGAAAGGAGTGCAGATAAAACATCACAGCTAGCCAATAAAAAATGAACCACTCTACAGACACATTATGATGCATAAAAAATTAACTCTGTGCTCATGTATGCAAAACTTAATTACGTAGGCTTCAAATCTCATCAGAGTCATTGTTTAACTGCTCTTCCCAGAAACTAGGCTAACTCTCTTGAAACAGTTCATATCTATCATTAATTTAAAAAGCATTTTAAATGCAGTAGATGTTTAAACTTCAAAGAAAAATCAGTTTCTTTGTCCTAGGCTAAGTCTGCTACAAGGATTTCGTTGCATTGCTATTTAGACAGATGTTCTACAAATACAAATATGAATGAAATAAGACTCTTGAGCCCACATATAAAGTTGCTGTAAACTGGCATTGCTTTATTAAAGCTCATGGGGGCAGATTCGCTTCAGTAGAAGAGTTTGCTCCTGTCTCTTTCTGAAAATAACTTTAGCAATGGCCAACACCCTAATTAGCAAACTAGGGGGTTTGGTTCTGGGTAGGCCTGAGTAGCTGTAAGAGAAGAAAACGATCAGCCATTTTGTGCCTTCCTCTGGATAACAGGGAGAAGGTACACTCTGTATTGCTAAATTTCACTCGTGTTTATGCCCAGCTGAAGCTGAATTAAAGGACAAGTCCAGAACCAAACCTGTCTATGGTCCAGTTGCCAACCGCTAATGGGTACTGTGGCTGCAGGACCATTTTAGGTTTATGATAGTTTTGCAGCACAGAGAGCCCCATAACCTCTGCTTTTGATGGTTTAATTAGTAAAAACTTTAAAATAAAGATTATATTAAATGTAAAGAGAGGAGGGCCCTAGGCTAGCTCTCTGCAAAGATGATTTTTTTTGTATTTCTGATTGTGTGAAACAGGAAAATTGCTAGCACAGCACAGTTTTTTCAGCCCATGGGAGTTTCCATATTTTGGACATACTTAATGAGAAAGAGTCTTCACGTATCTATGCTGATGCTTAGGTATTTTATTCTTTACTAGAAAAAACAGTGGCATTATTGACACTAAATTTATGCTAAATTTAGACAAAAGAAACTCTTCTGGGGAGGTGTTCTAAACGTTTTTAACACATTGTTCAGTGTCCACACAGACATTTTAGAAACATTACAGTTCTGCTTAAGAAATCCTACATGAAAATCATAATATTTGAATCTCTGAAATAATCCAGGAGGGAATGAAAATTTTCTCATTAAAAGAAGAGAAGGAATAGTATTACTTCTTCCACTATCAGAGGGATCAACGCATTGTTCTATCTTAATAGTATACTGAAAGGTAAGGACTAATATTACTTTTTGTCTTCAGTCCTGTCAATACTTTAGTATCATAGTGCTGAAGTAACTGTAGTGATCATACTTGTTGTGCAGCAGTACTATGATCTACAAGGGTGCCATTCCTGCTAATAACTCCATCCTTCTTTCCTCTTTTGTTTAATAAACATTTTATAATAGCAATATACTAAATCTTACTGAGTTTTTTTAATACTGTACAGCCAGTAACAATGATAGGTATATGGCCTTGCATACTTTTTGACATTTTTGAAGTGCTGCATAAAGGATTTGGCTGTCTAAGACCCATTAAAGTATATGGGAACCATGTGGTCAGATCCCCAAATACCACTGTGTCCATAATGGGCTACAGGACTTGGAAAATTCTGTTCAGTGCTTTTCTTCTTCTTCTTCTTCTTCTTCTTCTTCTTCTTCTTCTTCTTCTTCATCTTCTTCTTCTTCTTCTTCGTCTTCTTCTTCTTCTTCTTCTTCGTCTTTTCATTTAATCCATGAAAATTTTTGTATATAAGGAATCATGCCAGAGGCTGGATTCTGGGTCACATCCCGATTCCTACTGCTTTAGCTCTCCCACTAGTGTGCAGACAAGTCTTCTGGAGATGTTCTAACAACATGCCACTTGGGGCACTGTAAATGCATTGCGTGGCTCTGTTCTAAATGTTACCTAAATAAATGCATTCCTGTATGCTCTCCTTGAAGAGCAGAGGCAGGTAAATGTTTATCAACAGACAAACCTTTGCATGCTGAGAGCGCAAAGCCTCTTGATTTCCCTTTTGCTCCGCTGACTACAGATGTGTTATGTAAAGTTTCGCTTTCAGAACTACTAATCAACTTTTGGAAGGACTAATGTGAGGGACAAGGAGAGTCCTTTAGACCAGGTTATGACAGGTGCTGTGCTTAATTACTCTGATGTGGCACAAAAACAGCTCCCAGGGAAAATGAATGAGCTGGGTTTTAATCTGCAGGAATACACGGTGAATACTTCTGGCAGGTTTGCAGAGCTGGGAGGACCTGAAACACCTGCCTGGAGAAGCCTCTGGGCAACCCTCACGTGGATGCCCCTGGATGAGCCTGCCTGGTGCTGTAGCATCCTAAATGCCTGGCTTGGGGGCGAGCAGGTGGTGGTGGCAGCTGGAAGGAGCCGAAAGAGGATGAAGAGGGCAGAGGTGAAGGTGCTTGTACTTAGACACTTGTGTCTTGCAAAGTTCATGAACACGTACACTCTGGCTACCAAAGCTTCTCCCTCTGGTTCCTCTTATCCTACTGCTACACTTCTGGTATTGTATGAGCCAACAGGAAAAGCTTTAAATAAGCAAAAAAAAAGAAAAAACAAAACAAAAAACAAAACAAAACAAAACAAAAAAAAAACAAGGGGAAGACATGAAGGCTGGAGGACGGGAGGAAAGGATAAGAGAACATATAAGCAGAGAGTATGACTGGCACGCACTGCATCTGGCCCATTTTTTCTAATTGCTGCTTATCCTTGACTTCACTCATGTAGGCTCCGTGGCAATTAGCTTTGGGATATATTTGCAGCTGGTAACGGGAGAGGTTCTTCCATCCAGACAGAAGTGTTTAAATTGCACTTGAATATTTTAAAGCAACTTCAGAGCTGCATCTGACATAGCTGCAGCCTGCTTTTTGTGCTGAAATCTCAAGTGGTCTTTGCTGCTTCCTTCATCATTCAGGCAGACACTCTTGTGCAAAAATGTGTCTGTGCACTGGGACAAAAATCAGGTAGTGTTGTCTCCTCATAATTACATAGCAGAGATATTTTTTTTGTATTTGAGAATTACAGGAGCATAAGTACCTTTGTTGTTCAAAATAAAGATTGGCACCCAGTTTTTACCGTTAACTCAAATGTGTAGCTGCCTTCACCAGTAAACATTTGTGCATGGCTATATTTACATAAGAATGTTGACAAGTGATTATTGGAGCTGTGTGTTCGCATATGACCCTTACATACATGATTTTCCAGCTGAAAGGAAAGTCTGCCTGACATTTAAGTGATAGCGATCAGACAGAAACAAAGAGGATTGAAACTGTGTTTCTTGGAACCCCCTGGGTTCCTCTGAGCCTCCCCAGACAGAAATGATAGCCTCACTAGTATGCAAGGACCAAAAGCAAGTCGGAGGTACCACTTACTTCAACCCCTGCCAATTTGAACCATCCTGTATTTTTGTGGTGCCTGAATGCAGTGTGGATTTCTGTCCCTCTCTGCTCCCTGTCTGCCTTCTCCCTCGCAGTCACCATGCCAACCCAGCTGAATTCCTTCCTGACACAGCCGAGGCCCAGCTGAAGCAGCAGGTCCTCCGAAATGCCCTCGACGATGGACAAATGCCCCAATTCTCTCAGCATCTGTGCTAACCTTGAAGCCCTTCCTGGTAGGCACAGCGCAATCAAAATCTAATCAGTGAAATCAAGCTGGGATTTGATCTTGGGAGCTAACAGGAGAAAAAAAAAGATGACGGTGCAAATATGTATGGCTTTCTAGAGGGGAGAGGCACAAAGCTGTCGTTAATCATCAGCATCTCAACAGAGTAGCGATGGGAGGACCTGGCAAAGCCCGTCAGCATCTGTGGTAATCCAGTTAATTAGTGGGAAAGGACAAACTCCTCTGGAAGTACCTCTGTGACGGGCAGGGCTCTCTTCCTATTTCATTAGGATGATTGCTTTAAAGGTTGCAGGCAGACCTGGGCCCGTGTGGCTCTGGAGCTCTCTCTGGCTGCACAGGCTGACTCTGGGCATGTCGTAGGGCAGGGGCTGGCAGGTGGCGTGGGGAGGGGGATGCAGTGTGTGGGCAGAGGAGAGCTCCAGCTCCAACCCGCAGTCTGCACCGATTCTCCTCTCCCTCCTCTCCTGCCTTGCTCTTTCGGCAAGTTAAAATAAATAAGGAAAGAAAGAAGAAGGAAAAGGCTGCAATGTGTCACAAAGGAACAGACTGGCAGACATCTGCCTCTTGCCTTATTTATTTATTTCTTAGGAAAAAAAAAAAAAAGAGAGAGGAAAGAATACAGAGCCAACTCTTCACTCCAGAGCCCCGTTCCCTTAACAAACCAAATGGTGGCTGTTGGCAGGGTATTGACAGCTTGTTAATGAAGGAATTCTTGACAAAATGACAACCTGTGTGGGATGCTGTGTGAAGCAGAATCCGCCCACAAACCAGTACTAAGTAATTAGGAGGTGGTGAAAATAGCAACTAACTACTGCTGGGGAGAAGAGGAAGGGGGAAGAAAAAAATCTCCTAAATTAATTATAAAAGCATTTCTGATTTGAAAAGTATCCCTCTTCCCTTTCCCTGAGGAGACACAACAGTTTTTCCTGAACTGTCTCTTTTCTCTTTTGCATTTCTCTTTGTGGGGCAAAAGGTGCATTTCAAATGACTGCACCTGATGGCTGAGAATCCAGTGCCGTTCTCTTCTGCAGAGACACGCTAATGAAAATCAAACAGCAAGCTGGGCACTGGCGCGGCCCCTTCTGCTCCCCACAAGGTTTGCCTTGCTGTGCTTTTCCCTTGATTTTTGTCTGATTGCTTCGGGCAGGCAGGCTTAGCTCTCGATGACTGCGCTGGGCGGAAAGGAGGGTGGGTGATGAAGCAGCCAAAGTAAGAGCGCCCGGGGCTTATCAGAGTGGGTCTTGTGGAAAGGCATAGTTTACAGCAGCGGATTGGCATTTCTGAGTCGCAGCAGAAACATCATGCACAACCACGGCACTGGCATCAGCATCAGCGTTAGCATCAGGATCAGGTGCTAGAGCAATGCTTAGCAGCAGAGGTAGCAAAATCCATGGCTTCTGGTGCAATGACTTTCAAGTTGTCCTTTCATTGGCTCGGAAATATGATAATGCTCTCCACCCTGTCTTGAACAGGATAATTTAACTAAATGGTTTGGAGAAAAAGAGCAGAAGTGGCTTGTACAATAAAAGAAGTGAGATATTATTTTAAAATGTTGATTTCTTTTCCCAGAGACTGAAAACTTTTGAACAACTTTGACGTGCAACAAACCATTGGAATACAAGCGATGGAAGAAACAAACAAACATTCTGAGAGAGTATAGTGGTTTTCTTTGTGTGTTTGTTTTATTATTATTTTTTTTTAATGAAAGCTAGAATTTTGAGAAATCCAGATAACTTGTTTTGTAGTTTTAATCTGTGTGGCCTTTTAGCACCTTTTACAGCTTCTGGGATTGATATCTACTTTCTACGAGCATTGTTTCAAATAAGCAATATGAACAGAAAGGAAAATTTTATTCCTTCCATTTTGAAAATAATGAGGAGAAATGTAGCACTTGTAGATTTTGAAGAGGCCCCAAACAGTTCATGTGCATTTTCAATTCTTCGTGAGCTTTTTTGTTGTTGTCGTTTAGAATGAGCAAAGTAACCTCGCTAACTTTATTGTGTCTCATCTATTACTCAGTCAGTTTCTTCCCATTTGTGGCTTTTGTACTCAATCTCTCCTAAATTATTACAAAACTACAAATGATCAACTGCCTGAGGAATTATTCACTGATTTTTGAAGTGGATGGACAGTAACAGATCTATTTAATTCTATGCAACATTTTTTGAGGGAATAAAGATTGACTTAGTTCTGGTTTACAATGTGAGGTCAAGAATAGACATAAGAAAGAACACTTTAAAGGTTAAAGGCTGCGCTTTACAGGGAACTGTCAAAGCATCCCACAGTTCAATAGTTTGCTGGACCAGGCAGAGGCAAAGGCCAGGTCAGGGATATTTCGTTCTTTCCAAGTACACTAACAGACCTAGGAAATAATTGATCATTCAAAAAGTAGATGGTCTTGTTTGGTTTGTGTTGAGTGCCTTAAATTACTGATTTACTTTGTTTTGATGACTTCTATCCTCATGCAGTTTTCAAAGAAAGCAAACCAGTGTTTGATGTTGGGTAATTACATTGCTCAGAAAGACCGGTAAATTAATGATAGGACATAAATGAATGTTTTATCATTCAGATAGTCATCCATTTTTTTGTGATGTGAAGAAGCACAGCCATACTGATGATGAAAGTTTGACCCATGCAAATGTATGTGTGTATATTAGCATTGGCTTATGAGAATTTTTCTTTACACAGATTACAAAATCAGGACTGGAAACAAACCCTTTTGCTTTCAGTTCTGGCAGATGAATTAAAGCTTTTGGACATGATCTTAGTTCAATAGGCTTGAGAAATGACTCCAGAAAGTCAACCAGCATGCAGGATATAAGGTGAATTAATGCACTAGGTGTGTTCAAAACACAGATTCTGAGCTCCTTTCTTTTTAGAAAGATTACTCCGTGTTGTGGACCTCATTGTAGGGCCATAGGATGCTACCAACCGAGGGAAAATATATCCAAATACAAAGGAAACAAGGTGTGTTATTTGATGGTTATATTAAAAAGATACATAATAAAAAAATAGTCAAAGCACTTATTCAAAACAGGACTATACTGCAGAAGATAATGTTTCTTTCACATGTGCCAGGTGCTGTAATAATCTTTCCCACAAATGGGAAAGAAAATGTATATGACCCCTTTTGTGTTTGTGCAAGCAGTGTAAGGCTGGCTTGGTGATACTGAGGTAGGGAGAAGCTCTTCACAGTGAGTAGAAGTGCTTGTGTGACTGTGATCCTGGGGCCAGGTTCTTCACCTGTAGACTGAGGGACATATATTAAGGCGAGCACTGATGTGAAATTCTTACCGCTCAGGGGAATGCTGCTGCCTGTGCTGTTCATAGGTCTCGGCCTCCCATTTCTGGTACCTGTGCAGGAAGTGGAATATGCATTGGTTCCAGCGGAAAATGCACTCTTCAGAGCAGGTAGGAGCTACTGTCACTGCTACAGAAAGAGTCTGTGCACGGGGCTTGCTCTCGTGATGTGCAGAGTAAAAGACATTTTTATGTCTAGTGCTTTGCAGGCTCAGGCTCAGCGCTCTCCATCTTTTATTGTATCAAACTGTCAGTGAGGAGTGATACACCAGCGAATCTCTTTGTGCTCTAGGGTCTTATTTGTCCAAAAGCAATCTGAAATGCAAGTAAATTCCAAGCAACCGCATGAGCGAAGCAGCTGAAACATTGTCAGCAGAGACAGACATGTGCAAGCAGTGCAGGCTGTACTGAATTCGCTTGCATGGGATTTGTTCAGCTGCTAAGAAATGAAGAAAGTGACGGGATGAGATCTCTTCCACTCCTCTGCGCATTTTAATAAATCTGTACATTTCTTATACTAATATAAAAGGAGAAGTCTTTTCAAAACGTGACAGTTTATCTGTTAGTAGCCCGTGATGTGTGAGCGCTTGTGATGCTCAGCTGCTCAGAAAGGCATGCGAGCAGTGAAATTCTTCCAAGAGCGTTCTCTTGTCTTATGGGTGAGGAAATGCATACCGCTTTGCATTTAAAGGTTGTGCTGTTGGGTATCATATGGAGTTGCACTAGACAGCTGAACTGGAAGAGCTTTAAACATATTTGCTTTTGTGACATTGCAAAGTCATGATGAACATTTGCTAACTGGTTATCTAAACTTACATTCTGTCTAATTCACAATAAACATCATGATTCTTTCAGAGCAACTGAACACCCATGTTTCTTCTGCCTTTCAGGGAATCAGCTGGAGGTACTGAATACCTGATGCTTTTGAAATGGAAATTGCTCAAATAGGGGCTGAAGTGAGGCCAAGGGAGCTCTGTAATGCGTGGTGATTTTGCAAATCTGGACATCTGTCCTGCGGGAATCAAATAAAACTTGGTACTGGGTGCAACTTGTTTGTGTACCTACCCTACCAAGCCAGATCTCAGCTTGTCCAAATTTCGTGTTTGTTACAGCTTCCCAGAGATCAAGTTCTCTTCATGAGGGCTGTCAACAAAGTGTCTGCACTAGAGCCTGTTTAGATCCAGTCATCTGTGTACAGTAGGTAACAAAAGGAGCATTGGTCAGTAGCAGCCTCCATTTCCTCATCACTCCTGACTAGCAGAGTTGCTGTGGGTTTTGGAACTGAACCTCACTTTTTCCTGTTTTCATCTTATGAGTTAGGAAAGCTCCCAGTAATGTCAAGCTGCCTCATCCCTTGCCAGCCAGCACCAGCTTTCATGTTTGTATAGGTGCTGGCACTTGGAACATGTATTGCTTTCTTAAAAAAACAACTGCATTCCCATCAGTGTTTACCAACTCCAATAGGTGATGGCTGAGCTAAATTGTAACCGGAGATCTCTGCTGTAGGTGGATTTTAGTACGGCACAGATGTACGGTGAGGGAAGATGCTGATGAAGGAGGTTGCATATGTGTATATATGCAAATATTGTATATACGTGGCAGCACTTTACAAAATTTCCAAGAGAGAAATTGCACCGTGTTACACCTTCAAAAAAATATATATTTTTTGGTAAAAAGACCTAACGAGGGTAAGTAAATAAAAATGAGAAACTGAAAAGCAGGGCAAAGGGAGGTAAAGGAAATTGTCCAAGGAGACTGCAGTTAAACTGTGGGAATTTCTGACTCCAAGGCACACGTTCAGCTCAGTTCATCAGGCCCAGCTGTCTGATTATTATTTAGAATGAAATGTATGTTGGCTTGTTCACTTTATTTATTCACTTTAATCATCTTGCAGCTCCTTCCAAACTCCAGGGCATTGCTGGTGGACAGGAGATTTATAATTTGGAGAAATCATCAGCCTGAAAATGGGTGAATTGCTACAGCTGTAGCACAGGTGTCATTTCATAGCAGTAGATCCTCTGATTTAAACAAGTGGACATTATCGGCTAACACAAACAGAGCTCGTTCAGCAGGCAGTAATATATAATTGGGAAACTATATGGTGCTGCATCGTTATTAGGACAAAATCTAGGGGTAGGAGATGTTTTCTCTGTCTCAACAGCAGGCTATCAATATTCTCAGCAACATTATTAGTATTTATTGAAAATCTTTTGTGAAGCACTGCAAGTTTGCACAGAGGTAATTTACATCACATAATTAGGATGCCTAAAACCATATACGGAAGGATAGATCCTAGTAGTGCCATGTACTTGATTGTATTACATTGCAATACTATTCTAGGGGGATTAGAACATTTTCTGTCAATGCTGATTGCATGGCAACAAAATGAGTAGTTTGTTGTGCACATTCCTGGGTCTGACTGATGATGAATTCTAGACTGTGCCTTAAAATTACTCTGGCACTGCACAATGTAGGTGCTGCTATCCAGCAAAATAGGGTGCAAGTGACATGTCACAAAGTGGTGAGTCTCACATTTTCCACAAACCATGTTGTGTCTACACACATGTAAAGCACCGATGTGTGAACTGCTAGCTCTGCTTTTTACCAGTATGACATTTTGAAAGTCAATATTGCCAAATGCAGGAGTTCTGAATTAAGCCACGTTTAAGTGTTCACTTCTTATCATAAAAGTATTTTACCCTTATAGAAAGAGAATAGTATGTCATCACACCATCAGGATTCTGGACTTGAGCTTGAATTGTCTCACTCAGTGAATTTTGAAAAGACCTGAACATTACCAGATTTTTTTTCTGTCTACACAGCTAGGGTTTCAGTCCTCTGTGGTGTGAAATTTGCTGTTTGTCTAGTAGGAGGGTGTAGTTCTGTATACTGTATGCAATTTTAGTATATGCTTAGCTTTAGATTGGATTTTGAGGCACCCAGCAGCCCCAGTTTGTGTCACTCATCCCTCAAATTCAAGATGCATCAGAACTGTAATCAATATTGTGAGTTGATACAAACCCCACAGAATTCAGTGTGAGTTTTTTGATCCAAAGGAGCAATCAGTAGCATTCCACTTGGAGGACTTTGCTCCTTTCTCATAGCGTACCAAGAAATGGTGCCTGGACAAATGGTGCATCTGTTGTGTATCCACAGTCAGTCCCTGACCTTGCAGAGATGCTAAGGAGGGATAAGGCGAGGCAGGACTGGAGCCCCTTCACAGGGAGTATGGGGAGTGAATTTCTTCCCTTTTGGGAGCTGTTAAAGTTTGTGAAAGCTTCCATGACCCCTCCTTGTGCTCCTTCCTTAAGCACTCACATGGGGGCAAAGCGAGATGTAGTGGTGACAGGAAGATTTTGCTAGGTCAGGCATGAGAGGGGTGCTCTCTAGGGTGAAGGTTTTATGAAGAGAAGAGGCACAGAGGTCCAGGAGCATTACTAAATGGGCCAATCAATACCAAATCCATTTTTCAACATTCATTCACAGGAAGAATAGCAATGTCTAACTTAATCATTCCTTACAGAAAATAAACAGACACCTTGTCAGTCCATGGGAAGAATCATTCACTGATGCCAAGATAATGTTTCTAAACAACTGACTGGATCAAAGGTGAAATCTAATTGATTATGTGTTAAATATTCTCTCTCTCTGTCTCTCTGACATAACACTCTATCTCGTACGCACGGAGTGAAAATACCCAGACAGTAGGCCAAACAATTTCCTTCTTGTTGCCATAGAAATTTCAGGAGATTATCCAGTAGCTTAGCTGGATTGCTTCTGGAGGCGTAAGGTTTGATCCTTTTTCACTTACACAATGTAAACCAGAAATGGCTCTGCCTAGCTCTGTGAATTGGAGAGCTGGCGTAAACAAGAAGAGAGCCTTTGCCACAGTGTCAGAGGCTCTTCCTTTTTTTGATATTGTTTAACTAAGTGAAAGAAATGATTGAGTTATGCACATAATCTGCTGCATGTCTTTTGTGGTAAAGTTCAAAATCCTGGGTGGACTGTTACAGATTTTTTGGTTTAAGTCTTGGGTGTAGGACTTGAGTACTGTTAAAACTTACAGTATATCTGTATCCTTCACAGTAGGATTTATGTCTGCATATGGGAATTAAAAAAAAAAGAGAGAAACTAAGTGCATTTGAGCAAAATGACTTGTTTAGAGTCACATGCAAATCGGAGGCGGGGTAGGAGCTGATCTCCCCATCTCTCCTGCTCCCATTTTACTAGATAGTGCCTGTGAGTAAAAGGATAGTGCAGCAGGTAACCAGAAGGCAATGCTCCATTACTCGTTTTGATTTTACCAATATGCATGTGTCAGATTTGGTTTGTAGGCTGAGATCCAACTGAGCATCCCAATAAACAGCATATGACTATGACATCCAGCTGCAGTCTGTTGCTGTTGTGTTGAATTAATCAGAGTTTGGCTCTCTGTAGTCCTTGTGGGAAGGCAGAGCCAAGGGAGTGAAAACAAATGAGACTGAGCTTCTTCTATGCCAGGTGTATGTATTGGTAAGAGGGCATTTGACCCTTGCCCAGGGCACCCGCAGCTCTATAAGTCTCTGCCCACCTCCTGCCACAGTGCTTGCCCAGGAGGGAACTCTGGTCAGCTGAGGAGATCTCCTGATGGAGATGATCAGGACCTGAGACTCTCTTTGGGCCCAGCCTTGCTGCCAGGATGGTGAGCTGGCCCATACACTGCTCTGGGCACAGTGAGGGTGAGGTCAGACCTGGTGGAAAACACAGTCTCCAGGCTTAGCCTTGGGCTTCATCAACACGACTTATGTCCTGCAGCTTCACCGTTGCCTGGAAAAGCTTGTACCCTTGAATGTACCAGAGTGCCTGAGAACAGATGTGTTTGGGATCTGCAGTTTCCAAGGTTGGACTTGTTGTCTCTGCATGCAATTATGCACACATCTTTTTGAAGTATGTTCACTTGGGCTCACTCCCAGCGGCCTGGATGTGGAGCACAGAGTGCAGATGATATTCCCTGGGATACAGTGCTGGTTGTGCACTGGTAGTGTTCACCTCCAGGGGAGGTGAGGCCCGTGTCATGCAGCAGGATGTGAGTTATTTCTCTGAGCATCAACAGTTTCTCATCTGTAAGTTGATCTGGTGGTAGGGCTGATTGGATGGCAGTAGTATGGAAGATGAGCCATCACTGCAGGAACCTTAATTTGATCACGAACAAGCCAAGATCATTTTCTGTAGCCTATAGAAATCTGGGTTTACAAACACAGGTTTTCCAGCAAAAGGTCCCTTACCAGATAGCTGTTTTCCAGGGATTCTTTCCTTCCCTTCTAGATATTTATATTGGTGAAGATAAAGACGTGCCATGTTATTATATCTTCTGTTTCGTGCTGTAGTATGGGAATTTCTAATCATGAGGCAGGAGTGGTGGTAGGTACCTTCCTTGGGCAACGCTGTTATTACTCGCTCAGGTCCAGAAAAATGATTCTGTAACATACTCACTCTGTCCTCACCTGGTAATATTTTCACAGAATCAGTGGATGAATACATGTCATTGATGGATGAATACAGTATTAATGCAATTCTAAGGAGTTAAGATGCTGCCATCCCAGAATGAGCTGCATGTTCTGTATTAGCTTTATGGGGAATGCTGTGCACTTTCACATTTTGGCCATCAGTAAAAACAGCAGCTCCATGACTCATGATTTTATTTTATATTTTTTCCATTTGAAGTCAAAAAAAAATTAATCTGGCCCATCTGCAGCCGGACTTGTTTAGAAAATCTGATTGCCTCCCAGACACCAGCCATCCATGCTCCAGGGATGACAGTCTTTCCACATGCTAATTAACTGAGGACAGAAGAAATCATCCCCAAACATTCCCATCTTTGTGCCTGCAGCTGTAAATTCAGAATTAAAATAATTTGGGGAGAAATAATGTGAAGTGTCGCAGAAGATTTGCAAATGGCAGTACTTTTAAAGGAGCTGTGCTTAGAAGCATGCACTGAATAACATTCACTGGTTTAATGCCTTGCTCTGCCAAACCATCCCAGCAGAACTGGGGCTCTGGAAAGCACCCACGTAATTCAGATTAGTAGTTTAACCTGGGGATTACAAAGATAGGGGCTAAAAGTACTGACGGTACAGATCTTTAGTATCTTCTATCTTCCTTGCTAGGCTAAGCCACTGTGAGACTGAGAGTCATTAGGACTCTTTTCAAAAATAAAATGCGTCAGGAGAAATGGCAGAGGCATGAGGCTCAGCTGCTAAATAAAGAAATTTAAATGAGCACTATCTTGAACTCCATAGATTTATGTTATCCCAGCTGCCTGAAAGAGACAAATGTTAGTTATTCAGGAGGAATCACATGCAGTGAAGTCTTACATGTTAAGAATATTATGATATTGGTTACTGCTGCATGGAAATGGAGAAGGTGAAGGATGTCCATAAGGATTCCTCCGTGATGACTGCATTTTGTCAGCTCTTATTTTTTACCATCAGTCTTACGATATGTGCTGTTTTTCAGTAATTCTTGCTGCTGTGATAGAAGAACCTTGGATTGCATAGAAACGAATGAAAATTGGTGAGGGAAAAAAAAAGTCTAAAAACATGATTAAAAACATTCCCTATCCAGAAGATGAATGAAAACAACCTAACATTTTATCTTTACCTCCAGATTTGTTCTTCAGTAAAACTGGAAATAACTCCTTAGCTGCAGGACCTCACTCATCACAGTGGCTCTGAGCGGT
This sequence comes from Numida meleagris, assembly GCF_002078875.1. Lineage (NCBI taxonomy): Eukaryota > Metazoa > Chordata > Aves > Galliformes > Numididae > Numida > Numida meleagris. The sequence goes on from NC_034410.1 coordinate 45,146,988, forward strand.
CTGTGTATTCCCATTTACACCCACACTGATTTCCCAACAGAAATCTGTGTGTAGATGAGTGCATTCAGGGCTGTTCCAAATCCCATCTGTCAGTCAGAATCTTTCAATTGCCTATAGTGGTCTTTGGATCAGCCCTGTAACCATTAATAACAAGTTAGAAATGGCCACTCCAGTGCTCTGGTTACCCCAAAAGACTCTTTATAACATTTTGTGCTGCAGCAACCCTCACTAATGACTGATCTACTTTTACCTCTACCACTAAGCATAATAGGTCTGCATGAGGAATGTGAAAAAAGGAAAATGCCTTCTGCTTTTTGACTTCTAAGTATCTTCTTTATGTAGGTATGCCTGCATTGCTGTCTGTCAAACTCTAGATGCCCTGGCAATGAATTAGAATTCAGCATCCACTGAGTATTGTCCTGAACACTTTAGAAAATAATCATTTTAAAAGAATGACAGATTGAGAGCAAAAGCAGTCCCAGAAGTTTTGTATCCACTTTACGTGTGACTCAAATCCAGGGTGTCTAGCTGGTTCAAACAGAGCTTGCAATGATTTTCATTCTTGAAGCTCCTGGCTGCTTGGGAATGTGCAATTAAACAACTCACTGTTGCATGGTTACACCAGTAAATGCGTGTGCTATCCCATGCCTGTGCAGGCAGCATGAGTAGAAAAGTTCAGATGGGCTCTGAAATATTACCGTTTATTAATATAGTGAATAGGAACACTCTACAGATAGCAACAGTGTCAGCAACCTACAGAAGATGACAGAAAGCAGTCAAACTTTTATGGACAATCAGCAAGATGAGTAAAATGCTGGGAACTAAACCCACATCTGTAGGCAGGATATCTGTAAGACGCAACATTGAATGGCTTTCTTAATGGGGGGGACTTGGTGGTTGATGTGAACTTGTGGATCCCCAGCCTTATGCTGCTAAAAGATAGTATTTGCAAATAATCTGCCATATATCAGCTGATGAGCAGTATTTTGCCTACTTCTGGCTGGGTTTCTACTGAGAAAACTGAGAAAGTAAACATAATATAGCCACCCTGCTATGGAAAACAGTATTAAAAATCTAGTTAAAGTTCAATGTCTTTGACCATTCACACCTATTTTTATTTCTAATGATGTGATGCTGGAAATTTAATGAAATCATGCTGTGCAAAACAGCTCTTCTACAACTGTCTCAGGACGTGAGATACTACAACAATCTCTTGAGCAGGTTTTACTAAATGAAGTAAAGGATTTGTAAAGAGGATCAAAGTCTGCACCCAGTGGAGTTGCACAGTGCTTCGATGTGCATATAAGCAGTGACAGAATAAGACTACCAGAGTCTGGCTGTACAAGTTACATCAAATGATCATCTCCCAGTTTCTGAAACACAGGAAGCTCAAGGGCCAGACTGGAACATGCTGGACTTGTGTGAACCCATATGCCCAGCTTCCTGCCCATGGAAATTAGACATGAAACAGAGACAAGAGCTCATCCTCGTCTGTAGTCTGGACGTGGCCCTGGTAGACATCTGGACCTGTGATCTGGCCAGAAACTTGGCTCCACACTGTAGATAACTACTTATTGCAGCTACTGATTATGTGGATTATAAAGGTGCACGTGTAGGGCAGTTACTATTTTAGCTGACACAAAAGATGTATGGCTTGGCTTGCTCCATGTCAGCTCGCTTGTGTGTTGACACTGCTAGAGCCATTTAGTAGATGAGAGCAACTTACTATGTGACTTTTTGGTTTGCTACATATTCCTCATTGAAATTCCTACTCAGAAAGGAGCTCTGACAGAATATCAGATTTAAATCTGTTTGCTTGTGATGATTGAAATTTCACACTTTTGTATTGTTATACTTTCCTAATAGAAACACACTAATGTTTGTTTGACTACAGCTTGATTACTCGAGCAGTAGTTTAAACAATTTGAAGGGAAAGTGTAGGCTATATAAAATGTGTGCAGAAGATGAGAAATGTCTGTGCATGTAAAGCACATGTTTCATTAGCAAGATGTCTCTTCACAGTGCAGCAGAAAGAGGAGGATGTGGGCATAAGGTGCCAAGCCCTGGTTCCTGTAGGGATCACAATGCAATTAGAGACAAGAATATTGTTGCTCCTGTGAAATGGTATGTTTCCAATTACGTCATTTTTAAGCAAGAGCATGTTCCCACAGAAAGCCCAAATCCAATTTTAGAATAGTTCTGAAATGTGACCTGCCCTAAGCTCAATAAATGGTGTTTTCCGTAATCATTGGTGGAATTTGCTTCAGATGAGTGGCCATACCTCACAGATACTGTGTACTTACTTACCCTGGGACTTACAAGGGAGATTTGCAAAGGCCTAAAGAGGAAGCAAGTAGCTTGTTCCTTTCATCAGATGAGGCAATTCATTTAACTAGCTTTTGTTCTCTTGTACATCCGTGTTTCATCTGCGCTCAAATGGCTGATCCTTTGTGTTGGTGTGGCAGTGCCACTCAATCAAGCAGTGAGTTAATTAAGAACATGTCTTTTACCTTGCTATGTAAGAAGCTCTACTTGGCATTCCTGTGATGCTCAGGAAGGTTTTCAATTAGGTATGCCACCTCCACGTTTGAGCTGTGACAGTCTTAATCTGTTTGATCAAAAGAAGGAGCAAAATATGCCTGAGGTGACCGATGCTTGGAGTGGTTCCACCCTGATTTGTTTGTGTTTTGAACTTGGTGGTTCATAATGTGCGGAGCAGACACCAAGCACTTTCAGGGAATTATGCATGCAGCAGACACTTTATACCTCTGCCCTGAGGAATGGTTGGTTTAAACTGTGCCAACCACATGATGTAGCCAAGAGAATGTTAATGGGGTTGAAGTCAAGATGCGTGCCAAAACAAATAAATAAAATGAAACAATGTGAAAATACTGTTTAAAGCAGCATGATGGCTTAACAGTACATTCAAAATGAACCTTGATTTAAAATCTCAATCGCATCTGGGTATACTGTACAGACAGCAGGCTACCTGGTGCCCAGGACAGAAAATTCCCTCTGCACTTTGTGCAGCTTACCCATATTCTGCTTTCAGATGCTGGCTGTGGGTAGGCACTCTCATTTCTCATCACTGCAGGTGAGCTTGGCCAGCACATCTAGCACTGGTCATTGTTCTGGGATGCCAAGTAAATTTTCTTAACACAGTTTATGCAGGCAGAGACTTTTCGATCTGGAGGTCTGGACTGCAGTTTCCCCCATATCTTTTTGAAAGCAGAGGAGAATGTTTAATACAAGACTGAGTTAGGTTCGTATTTATGTGCATATGCAATCAATGTGGGTTTGGCATGCTACTGGTAAGTGCCAGGGAGTTTTGTCTCTAATATTAAGCAAAAAAATACCACAGTCACATTAACATGCAGTGTGTGTAGGTGAGCAAGAGATCTGATTTCCTTTCTCCTCTATTTCTGGATGGAAATGTGGATATAATGGTAATAAAATGACTTGCTAATGACTTTGGTAATGCAGTATCTCTTAGAAGGGTATTTAGACAGGGAAATGGTAGTTGAGAAACAACTGAAATCATATCTTTTGGCACTTAACAGTTCCATTTCAGCCACTAGCTTCCTTTTCTGAAGTAACAAATTGCCAGAGCAACAACTGCAGCTTTATCTTAGCTCACAGTGAGTGCCAGGGCTGAGATTCAGGAGATTGTGGCAAAACTCCCTTTGGCTTCAGCAGGGCCCTACTTTATTTTTCAGCATAGAGTTCCTGGGATCCCTGAATGGCCCAAAATATGTTTTTAAACTTTTAAGTGCAAAATGAGGTGTAATTAAGACTAGACTGAGGACTGACTCTTAAAATGTGTGTTCACGCTGGGCATGTGAATGACTGAGTAGGTAGCAGTGCAGATATAAAATCTGTAAGGACAAAATTGCTAATTGTGTCTTTATGCTGGTTTTCTATGTGATACTTAGACTGTAAGAACAGGCCTAGCATCTGTTAGCTTTCTTTTAAACCTTTCAGACACACGTGTGTATTTCTTACACTTACTGAAACTACCAATCTGCTTTCAGCTCAGCAATATCATTGCCAAAATGCTTTTGTGACTCCAAAGAAGGTTTGAGTGCCTGGAGCAAGTGAGACGTGTATTAGATTTGTCTGAGGTCTTTTTAAGAGCCTGGAGAGAAACAGCAGCTGTGGAAGGTTGTGCTGTTTTCTGCTAAGGCTGAAATTAAGGAAGGCCTTATATAAGATGACAAAAGTTTTCATTTTAAGCCCAGGTTTATGTTACAGTTTCCTAACACCTCTGGGGATTTCTGTCATGAGGTTGCTAATGAGAAGCCTCTTCACAAAAGATCAGTTGTTTAGATTCTCTCCTGCAATGGCACAAAACCTTAACACCATTATTGTGTGGAATCACTTTTTAGAGGAAGTTCACCAGCTCTCACTGGATTTTTTCAGTAGAAGTTTGCCTTTCTCCCATGTTGTTGCCTGCTGTCTGGCCTGCCTATTCATTCAGTAGTGGAAAAATATTTTCATACGTACTATGAAGGGCATACACAGACCATTATTTTTGCAAGTATGCTACTCACAGTGTGGATGTTTTCCAGTAAATTTGGCAGGAAACAGTCAGCAGAGGTCAGGGTGAACAGACGAACAAGTTGAAAATCAGGGAGGAAAGGGGCATGCTTTCAGTCATGTATGTGACCCTGAACATTTGTGGAAAGGATGGGACCAGAAGCCCTTTACACTAGTGGGTTCTACATTTGCAGGCAAAGGAACAGCAGCTATCGTACGGTATGAAAATGCCTCCTGATATACCCAGAAGACACGTTCCATGCAGAAATATGTGCCAGCCTATTCTTATTGTCTAATATTAGCCTATTCTTATATAATTACAGCACATATATCTAAAATTCTAATACTACCCTAATCCCCATATAATCCTAATATTAGCTCATTCTTATGCTCTAGTATCAGAAGAAAAAGTCTCATGTTTTGCTGCAGATGTAATCTTCGAGCGATGTGATAAAGATACGTACTAAAACACCGCACTTCTGAAATTGCGTGCCTGATTCCAACAGACACATCTGCAGAAACAAGGGAAAAAATATGCAGAGCAGGGCAGCATGTAGTCAGTCTGGAAAAAAAGGCAGAGTTAAGCCCGACCAGGTCTTTTGCAGAAGTCAGTGAGTGGCTTAGTTGTATTAAGAGCTTCTCCATCGTTCTCTTCTCTGTGGTTGCAGCTCTGGGGTCTCTCATTCAGCTGTGTTGTATTGTCTGTAAAGTCTCCTATTATTATGGATTTTTAACACTATAGTGATCACCCTGGAGAGTGAAATTAAATGTAGATGATGATGGAGTGCTGAAACTCAGCAAAATTACAGTTTCAATTACCCAACTACAAATATGGATCAGAGACATGTTCCTAAACCCTCCATTCTATCTGGGTCTCAAATGAGTTCGAACTCACATACAATTTCCTTGTTCAGTTGAAACCTGTCTTATTTCTGCTTATGGTCCATTTATTTTCCTGGGACAGCCATTAAAGACGTTTAGTCTGGGAGGCACTAAAAATTGCTTTAGAAACATGAGCTAATATCGCTACTGGGAAATGATCTTCTTCCATCTCACACTCTGTGTCTCAGACTGATGTCTGGTGCAAGTCCAGAGGCTGAAATTAGAAGGTATGCTGAAGCTGCTTAAATAACCCAAATTCATTGTGGGTGGTTTCTTCAGGAGTATAAAACTGTCTCTCACTATTTGGATGATAAGTCAGCCTCTTCTGAGACCTCTAGGCACTGCTAGATCATAATCTTATAGTAATAGATATGCAATATAATAAGAATTGTTATTATAAATGTTGACCTAACAGTGTAAGTGAATATATCAATTCTGGCAAGCTTATCCAGATTTGAGATAACTTATTCTGCTTTGTATGCTGTTTTAGGTGCCAAGTGGCTAGGCTGAAATGGATGCATATTACAGAGTTCGGCCCATGCCAGAAGGTAAATAAGCAATAAAACAAAGTATAGACTCAAATACTTTTGTGGAAGATAAGCATATAAAAACTTCAAGTGACATAAAAGAAGTTCTGTAAAGCAAAGACTTTGGAGCAATTTTCCAGTGAAAAGTGTGAGCCTAACAATTACATATGAAATTTTCCAACAGGTTGTGCAAATTCTTATAGTGCAAGTAGATTGAAAGTCAAAGATAGTGTCAGATGTTGGCTATTGCCTTTAAGCAAGTGCCACGTTAAAAGTAGCCACGTAGATCAAGCTATTAGGCCTTAAGGTAAAGTGATGATGTCCTGAATTGATGTTATTATTTCATGTTGCTAAGAATTTTAGGGAATATGTAGTACAGTTGAATGGAGTTTCAACTCTTTCGGGTATGCTGCTCGTTAAAGAAGTGTGGTTTAACAGCAAAAGAATGTATCAAGCTAGTTAGAAATTGCTGAAAGGGTTATGAATGGTGGGCCAGAACTTCAGCAGACATAAATTGGCATAGCTCAGTTCAACTCGGTGAACTATGCCTATTTTAAATCTGCTGAGATTCCAGCTCATTATATAGAAACCTGCATCCATTTATAGATAATAGCCAGAAAAGGTTAAAATTTAAGATCACAGAAATAAAGCATTAGTAGAGAATTCTACCTTTTCTCTTTTTTATCAAAGTCAAAATGACCTTTGGAGATGGCATGGTGTTTTGGGGTGCTAGAAATTTATATATTGTTACAGAAGAAATCCAATATATTATTAGGAAGATAACAGTTATATTTCTTTTTATTACAATTTTATTTTTAACTACTCTTTTACAAGAGATGTCATAAAAAATGTGTCTGAAAATAAATTTAAAAAAACAAACACAAGAAGACTCCAACTGCAATCTTTTGGACATATATTCATAACTGTGATCTTGCCCTGTCCAGACACAGTCCAGGTTTTTACTTGTTAGCTTCTCTCTCTATACATCTCAAATGGAACTGCTCAAACTGAAATTAAAATTCTACAGTGGAAGCTATAAAAAGTACAACATCAAGCCTTCTCCTTTCTGCAAAGAGGAGAGCTGTGCTGGAAGTTTGCTGGTACCCAACAGCAAGGGCAGAGTTGTTGCTGCAGTTTGGTATTAAACATATCCTTTAAAGCTGGATGGCAGAAAGTTGAGCTGGCTTTTACCTAGATGGCTTTGTGGTGAAGGGTCACCCCACAATCATGCTGGTCAGCATCGCTGAGCAACAGCAGGCAAGAATTTCTGCTCCTTGTTCTCGCTGCTGTGCCTGCATCATGGCAGCCTGGGACTCCATCTGTAGAATAATTGGACAGCATTGGTTGGAAAGGACCTTGAAAGACCATCAGGTCCAAGCTTTTGTGGGAAAAGGGATCTAGATGAGATTATCTAGCACCCTGTCCAACTGCATCTTGAAATCTCCCGATGCTGGGGACTTTGCCATGTCCCTGGGGACAGTTACAGAGATTGATGTTATTGTGAAAAATTTCTTTCTAATATCAAGATGAAACCTCTCCTGATGAAGTCTGTACCTGTTGCCTCTTGTCTTCTCCATGTGGCTCCTTGTGAAGAGAGGGTTTCCATCCTTTTTGTACCTACTCTTTGAGTACTGTAACACTGTGAAGAAGCCCCTACATGCCTTCTCTTCTCAAAGATCAAAAGACCTAACTCCTTCAGTTTATCCTCATGGGGCAGGTTCTCCAGCATTTTGATCACCTTTGTGGCCCTACTTTTGACCTTTTCTGATCTGTCCTCATCTTTTTTGAATGTGGGGACTAGAACTGGACACAATGTAGGTGCAGCCTGACAACGTGCCCCAGACTGGTGTACCACACGCCACTGAGGGCATCAAGGAAGAGTCAAGCTCTGGAGAATAAAAGGAGAGTTTTGTTTAAGCCATAAACTATTTTGTGAGTTTATGCAGCACTCTGGCTTTTGAGAAATAAAGCTGACAGGCTGCTGTGGTCCTGACATTTCAATGTATTTTCTGATAGACTGCAATCATAAAGAGGCCCAGACACACATGGGTGCATTCATTTCTCCCTTGAACTGGAATAAATCAGGAGCAATGGAATTATATCCAAGTAAGCCCTGGCATAGGTAGCATTGAAACAAGGCTCATTTAGCAGCGAGATGTTATGAAAGATGTTATTAACCCTTCCCACAGAAACTAATCTACCCTTTTTCAATGCAACAGGAGAAGCTGATTGTGATACACAGCAAAAGACCTAACTCAGACTCTGTTATCCGCCGCTTATGATTTTAACCCTTCGGGCTGAAGTTCTCCACGCCTGATCTGTGTCTTGGGCTTACTGTCTTCTGAGGAAAGCTGCAGGTGGGGGTGATTCAGCCATTTCTCAGAAGGGAATGTGAAGGAAACGCATTGTTTTGTCAGTGTTAGAAAACAAAACCGCCTCCCCCGGCTCTCCTCAGCTCTCTGATTGAAAAATTCAAAGTCTCTGGGGGCATAAATGAGCCTTAATGAGCCTCTCTGGGGTGAGGAGTGGAGGGGTCTTCTGGTTTGCCTCTGTGACCTGGGGCTTTGGCTTCAGCTGTGCCATCTCACGTATCTCCTGGGGGCTGTTCTGTGGCCTGTGCTGCTGGCAGAGGTCCTGCTTTTTACAGCTGCCTCTCTGGTTGTGTCCTTAGGGCCTGGATCATCCCTCAATGCATCTGGGGATGCCGAGGGAGCCCCTCGTGGTGCTGCTCAGGTATGGTGGAGCTTGTGGGTTGTGGTGGAGGGCACCATGTTTTCCTACCCTCCTCTGATGCAGAAGGGAGGAATGCTGCTCGGGATGTTGTATTCAGTAGCAAAGCAAGCCCAGGTTAAAATGAAGGTGAGGCTGTGAAGTAAGCTAAGAAATGCTGGGGAACTTTCTAGGCTAATGTTGCGCTCAGCTTTCATGAGTGTTAATTGGTGAGTAATCCTCATCCGCAGAACTTGTATGCGGAATAGCTGCTCAGCGCTTCCTTTGGCCAGGTTGGTATTTGGTAGATGGGCCTTTTTTTTTCTGTGCATTTTGTCCAAAAGTCACCCTGCATCCCTGCTGGGTCTCATGGGGGTTTTCAGGGCAGTATTTAAGTGCTTCGGTGTTCTGGAGGGCCTGGAGAGGTGAGGTAATGCCTGCCTCCCGCTCAGCTCTGGGAAACTGAGTCTGTGCTGTTTTAAAAGAATATAATGTTGTGTCGTGTCTTCTTAAGGACCTGCTAATCTGAGATGCCAAGCCTGAAAAGCCTGACCGAGTTTCTGATTGGCATGCACTGTAGAAAAGCGTCCAGTTGTTTTATTTCTTATTCTGTTAGTCCTAAACGATCCAAATGCTGTACATCTTGAAGGGATTACCTAGCACACAGTGATCCAAATACTGGGATTGTTTGTTAGCTTTATGAGAAACATGCCCAGAATCACATGGCAATGACTTGGCACACGGGCAGCAGGTCTGACTGTTGTCCAGTTGTCTGGACAGGAGAACTGAGCTTTCTCTGGTCTCCTGACAGGATACCTGTTAAGACTTGATCTAGCGAGTACCTCCAATTGTTGGGCACATGTTTCCTCTTGAGGGTCTTATGTGTGGAATTGTTATCCTCTTATTTGTTTGCTCAGAGCCTTCTTAATTGTGGAGCGGTTCCTCTCTTGTTGATTTGTGAGGATGTTGCTTATAAGCCTGCTCTTACTGCAGTTGTGTAGAAACAACATCTATATGAACAAAGAAATGTGCTGTTCTTGTTTGTTCACCTTAGTCTTTTGCATATAAGCATTGTGAAAGGCGTAAAAAAGCATAGGTCTTGTTTCAGTGGACTGTAATTTCAGATTTGCATTTTATGGTGAAGTTCTGTGAATGAATGATCCTGTGCTCTTGACTGCAATTGGATTCCTGTGCCTATGTAAAATGGAAGGCATATTTCATACTTTGAGTGTAATGCGGCTTTTGGACTCAAATATTCACTGTTAGAGCTTTATAAAATAAGTTGTTTTTTTTTAAATTGTTTTCTACTGCTTGGTGAAGATACTATATGTATTTTTTTAATGGAGGATTCTAAGATAACTCATTGTACTGGCTGGTTGAACAAGCAACAACAGGACCTTAATTAAAAAATGAGTTTTGCAGAATGAAACTTGTACAAGAACTATATTTCTTTTGAACACTGAAACATTTTAATATTTGAGCTGTAATAAACCTTGTATTTTTCACTTGAATGCTATGTTCTATTACAGTTAGATAAAAACAGTGGTAACCTCTGTTTCTTCACAGTATGTTTTCACAAGTGATAAAATTTATGTATTACTGAAAATATTCAAAGTAGGAAATTTATTGAGTTGTCAGTACAGTAAACATACTGAGTCTCAGGCTTTGGCAATTATGTATGAGATAAATGTAGCAGAACTCAGTGGAAGACCTTACTGAAGATTAAGGTGATAGATGTCTTAAATACAGTTGATCGCAGTCACTTTCTCATGGATTCCTCCCACATGCTCACTAGCACCATGTCCAGATGCATGGCTAATCTGGGGCAGGTACATATTTCAAGACATACATGTGCAGGTATTCATGTTATGATACTTCCAGCGCCAGAAAGTTTCTGCTGACTATGGGTATTACAGCATGTCTGAATCCCCAGGTTATTCCCAGGTTGTTCCAGCTGCCCAGGATAGAGCTGGTCCCTTATCTAATTTTGTGATGATCTCAGCAGGATGTGGAGGGGAAGGATAACGGGTAACAAAAAATGGAAAACTGCAGTATGCAGAGAGGCATGAACTACTCTTAAATGCTGCTGCAGTTCTACTACTAAAGTCACTCTTTTAATGGCTTCAGGCAGTGTTTATATATTCCACACTGCTCCAGAGGAAATCAAATGAACAAGCAGTAGGACAGCTGTCCCCATCACATTTGCAAGCCAACTTTTATTCTAGGCTGGTCTCTTAAAAAAAGCTAATGTTTGCAAAGTGCTGTAATCCACTTGTGTCAGGTGTGAATGCATTGTAGAACAAAGAATATTAATATTATTGTTTTGAAGTAATAAAATACCATTTCCCATTCCTGCTCTTTCAAGTGGCATTCCTGAAGGACTGCATGACAGGGCCCTTCTCAAACTGGCAGTGTGCATTTTGATATAAGAAGGTACGTGTTTGTTTCTAGCATTTGTATTTAAAAAAAAAAATAATAAAACCACAGAATAAACACAAATCTTGGGAGTGGTCCTTGGAGATGCAAGAGGAAGGGGGAGGTCACCAGTATTATTACAGATGGATCATTCATACCAAATGAAATAATAATAATAACAAAGAGTGCAAGTCATCACTGCAGTGACGTGAGTTTTCTGTTGAGAAAATGATGTGGCTTGACATTGTGTAACCAGACATAATCTGATGTGACGTTACAAATGAGAGGTACCATGGATAGTTGTAGTGTATATTTTGATGCGCTACCTCTGCTATGCGTGAGCTGGCAGACAGTGTTCTGTGGTTCACTGAGCACCAAATTGCTTTCAAACGGGCAAGCTTACCACGTCATGATGTGCAAAAATAAACGAGCCCCTTTGGCTGTTCAGTCTTAGTCCAAATAACTGAATGTGCACTGACACACTTTTGAGTTTGGGGCTGGTGTGTAAGTACAGGTGCTGAGCTAAGAAATCATAATTACAAATTGGCAAGTGAGAAAGATCCCTGCTGCTGTTAGAGATAGAAATAGAGCAGTGTGGCTTTTGTCATGCTCTAGAAGAGTGTCAGACTGGCTTGAACCCTCTAACACTGCCCAGCCAGCTGGGATATGATGAAATGCAAAGATTAATTTTGAGTCAGTGAGTCCAAGTCCTTGTGCTGTGATGGTTCCAGCGGTCTCCAGTTCAGCAGCAATAAGAGAAGGTTGTTGAAAGTTCATGAATTTGCTGGTAAATACTGCCTTTGACCAGAACAAGGAAGGGAGCAGTCAGTGGTGGCCTGGTATGGGCTTTTACTGCCCAGATCAGTATTGCTGAGGATGGGTGTAATTCTTTACTGCCGAGTCCTTTGTTCTTATTTCTGGCAAAAGGAGAGCTCAGATGGATGCCCCATATTCTCCTTAGCTTAGGAAGAATGTTTTATATCTGAAAATAGAAATTATTTTAAGGATCAAGCCAACTAGTCACCAAATGAGTTAATGCCTGCTCCAAAAGCAGAGTGCTGTTGATGTTGTATGAACTAAGTTGTTTCCACTATAGAACAGGAAACACTGTGTGATTGTAAGAATGGGAAAAATATTCAAAGAAATGTGTTATCATATGAAACTGCAGGGGAGCATGACATGTAAGGTGTGTGAGGGAGTTCTTCTAGTGCTCAGCACTCATGGCGCACCAGACTGAGTCACATTCTGCGGCTAATGATCACTTGGCTGGTTTGCATTAATGTATGGATTTGAGATTTGAGTAGGCAGACAGCACTCCATTAGCTGGAATAGCTGTAGGCTGGGGTGGGTGAAGTGGTAGAAAAAGCTGAGATAACACCACTCTGCTAGCATTCTCTGTGTACTTATGTAGGCCAGCTCTCTGTTCCATTAGGGCTTATTAGCTGTGATTCAGGGCTGGCCCTGGTAATTTCACTCTATCTCTGTCTGCTGCTCCCTGGTGCACTAGGTTTTAGGTATAGTGCTGGAGGAAATAAAAAATATTTGCCATCTGTTACAGCATTACATCAAATGGGCCCTGAAGGAATCCGGTTGGAGGTGCAAAGGTGTGTGTTCTGAGGGAGGTGGTTTGGGTTGTAGATGTTGCTGCATCTTGGCTGACTGCAAGTCGTCTTTCAGTTGTTCTACCAGAACACTGTGTAAAGTTAGAAGTACCTTTCCTGGAAGGACTTTGGGTGATGCCTGTGATTTCTGCCCTGTCACGCAATACCTGCTTGTGATCAGAGCCCAGACTTTCAAGTAGTCCTGCTGTAAAGAGCTCCCGCTGTGCTGTTCTCCATCTCCCTCTAAAAGAAGGTGCACACCAGTACTTCTAAGTTGTGTGGCAGGTGTGTGGTGTCTGCCGTGGTTGTAGTCCCCTCAGGGGGATGGTGGATGACACACTTGATTTCACAACATACCTGAATTTATTTCCCAGATGTGAGGAAGGATAGTGAAGGGAACTTCTTGATTTTTGTCTCAGTGTGGGATCAGAACAAGGCAGGTCATTCCCACCAGCCCCACACTGTAGATGTCTCATAGAGGGATTTCTGAGATGGCCAAAACCTTTGCAGAATTACACCTTTCTGTAGCTCCTCTAGACCTCAAGGATCTCCAATTAATTTGTTGTTACATTTTCTGTGCAGGGTTTCTGTGCTGAATTACACAAGAGCTAATTATTATTGCTACACAAAGTACGTGATTTTTTTTTTTTTTTGCTGCTTCTATGCAAAGCATTTTTAAAAACCCACAAATATCTCCCTCTGCTTTCTTTTTCAGAAACATGTCTGGCTATTCTATAAATGTAGCTTGATTCACGCACACATTTTTCTGATTCACTGTAGAATAACCACATTGTTTTAAAAGTTGTAATTATGAAGCTGCACTGTTAAATAAAACAATAATTATTTCAATACAAATATTTTCTAAGCCAACATGCGTGAGAGAAATTAAAATGTTCTCTCCTCGCCTTGTCCAGTGCTGGATTCCTGCCCGTCCTGCAGCGCTGTGCATTCATCTGGCATACCGCAGCAGAGGCTTCTCTGCAGGCAGAGATATGGCAAACCAGCAGCAATCTGTGACCAAATTTTTGATGGGTGCAAACTGTCACAGTCCTGTGGTTTTAGTGGCCAATTTAAATGTTCTCTTTTTATTTTTTAGCATGGAGTCCATGAAAGTAATTCCATCCGATGAGACAGATCTTCAGTGTTCTCATCCCTCTCACCCTGATGGGTTTTTTTGTTGTTGTTTTTAATCTTCAGAGAGGGTAGGGATGCGATGTATTTCACTTCTGACACAAATGGCTGGAGCTCTGTTTTCTAACTTATTGTTTAAGCTACACTTGGCGTAGTATCTTCCATTATTTCCACTTTGATCCGGTCTTTTTCCTGCTTGTGACTCTGCTAACCTTTGGCAAAACCAGAAACGAGTTGGATCTGGCACGCTGGCCCAGCTGGCTGCTATGCCATGGAGCAGCTGCTGTGCAGGAGGGGCCACATGTACAGAGCTGGCTCCCCTGGAGCTGAGCGCTTTGCCAGCGATACATCAGAGGATCCAGGGAGAGCTTGGAAAAACCACAGCAGGAGCGGAAGAGCAGCTTTTGTCTCAGAAGAGAAAGGCTATTTGCGTGCCAAGGTGGACTCCATTAGCTCCTATGGAGGAGGAAAAGGAGGTCTTTAAGAAAGAAGGAAGGAAAAAAAAAAACCCAAAAGCTGGATCACACAAACAGAAAAAAGCACCCTAAAAAAGCATGGTCAAGAAAAGCCCTGTGGGCATCCTTGCCTCCGGGTAGCACCCAGCAACACCCATGTGCCCTTTGCCTTTTGTTTGACACATGGTCAGTGCGTGCGGTACTGGAGGAGTGGGAAGAGAGCCAATCTGGTGAAAGCAGAACAAAACTTGTCAATGGCTTTGATGAGGAAAAATGATGCACATATGAGGATGATTAAAATGATTCATTTTGAAAAGTGGAATTATTATTCTTGTTTTTGAAGTGCTTTTGAGTTCTTTGTTTCAAAACAGCTTGTGGCTTTTTTATTAATTTTGACCTAGGTAAAATGTAGAGAACAGCAATAAGCAAAATGGTTACGAAACCCCCCAATGAAACCAACCTGTATAGTAAATTCGCTTTGCCAATGTGTGCTTTCCATTTCACTGAGCATCCTTTTGTCTGCCTTATTGTAAATCCTCCTACAAATCATATATATTAAAACCAGAACAGTATCTTCTTTCCACACACTTTCTATTTGACCTTAGAGCTGCAGAATCTGTTCTTGCTCAGCAGTGCTCCGATGTCCGCTGTGCTGCTGCTCCATGGAGGATGCAGCAGTCGCAATGGGCACAGGCAGAGCCACCTTCTGTCACTTCTGCCTTGCTGGGCACATGAACTGGGCACAGCAATTCCATCTTCTTCTCCCCCTGCAGGGAAACTCAAAGCTCCAGCATTAAGTCCCTCCAGCTCCTTCAGTGGCCCTTTCTCATATAAGGGTGAACGTGAAAGAGTTAAGCAGCTAGCTCTGAGGTGTCTTGGAGAGAGTATATTGGTTTTATTCCTCTGATTACTGGGGGGAGGAGAATTTAGTTTTTAAACATAGAGACTTAAAACTGACCATACTAAGACTAAATATTTGTGGGAAAAGTGAGGAGACTGTTTAAAAAATATATATATACACAAAAAAAAATTCAAAACAAAATTAAAAAACCCGCCTGCCTCATTTTGATTTTTGGCTCTTTTGGGTTGTGTGTGACTTTGACAGGAGATTATCTGATTTTCAGGGACACCACACACCTGCGGTAGCTGAGGTCAGGTGATTTCCCCTTGTCTGACATGATGAGAGATTAGCAGCTGTTTATCTGGAAGCAGTCATCTGGAATTGAAGCCTCCTGGGAAGGGTGACCTCTGAGCTGTACGCCATGAGCTTTGCTTATGTACAGAACCAATGCAGGGCTTGCACTGGGGGCCAGGACACTGGGCACCTTCTTAGCTCCTGCAGTGTAGTATTTGAGCAGAAGGGGCGTGAGTGGACACATTTATCCAGACCTGTGAAGAAGGTAGTAACTGATACTCTTCTCATTTTCCTTTCATGGTTTCTTGTGGGAAGAAGAAAGCAAACTGAAGATTTTCACTGTGTGATTTTTTTTTTTTTTTGGTATGTTCATGTGGTGCCAGGATATCAACAACAGGACTTGTTAACGATAAGGTGTAGAAACTCTAAAGCTAGAGGGTTAAGCAAAGTTGGACGTTTCTCATGCCGTCCTTAATATATTGCAGCAGGGAGAGAAGTAATACTGTGTCTTGTAGTTATGAAAGGAATTGGAAATACTGGCAAAAATCTCAGTGTAATTAAACCAGTTGGCCTCTTTAAAAGTTCAGGCTGACATTATCTATTTCAACTTGTATATTCTGCCAGAGAAGCAAAAGATGCTGAGAGCTTGTTCTTTGTCTTACTGCTACCTGTAAAGTTTCTTTGTTCCAGGTGTTACTGGTATGTGTTTTTACGGTTGTCCTGCAAAACACTGCACTAAAAGATGCTCTCCGCTCTAGATACCTTTTTATATTTGCATTATTCACATAGCACACCATTTTTTTCCTTCTAGTAATGTGCTGAAATGGAGAATGGGATTCAGCTTCCACTGAAACGTGCAGGCAGGGTTGGTGCTGAGCACACACCACTGGCAGCCTGACAGGGAGTCATCTGGGGGAGAGGAGTGGCTGCAGAGGTTCAGCTTCCCGTTTAATGAACAGAGAATGGTCATATCTGCAGAGGTCAGCAGCAGCGTGGGGGAAAGGATTCTGCTGTGCTGTAGAAGCTGCCTCTTCTTCAAATGTGAGCCTAAGGGGCACAGGAGAGAGAGAATTTGCAGCTCTTCAACTTTTTCTGTTAAAAAGCTCACAGCAAGGGATTGTTTACTCAAGTCCAAGTGCTTTTGGAAAATAAATAAATAAGTAAAATTCAAAAATATCCCCTAATGGTGTGAGAACACAGTGAAAAAAGCTTGTGTTAATGGATAAGAACATTGGGTTTTTCTTGGTCCCAGTGGAAATTAGTATGAGTAAAAACATGAATCCTTGTTTAATGGTGTAAAAAGATGCACTGTCTTTCTTACTGTGTTTTTATGAACACTGACATTGCAGGGGAAAAAAAGGAAAAATGCTTGCTTGCTAGTGTGTTGTATTTTGTATCTGATCAAAGAGCATAATCACATGAGAACTTCAGAAAAAGCTGTAGTGATTGATGCCTCTTTGCTATTGTCCCTGAAGCAGTGCTGCTGCAGCGCGGGCTCCACAGATCCACTTCAGTGCACAGTCCTCTTGCTTGATTTAAAACATTGCTGGTTGCTATACGCGGAATAGCCATGTGATTAATTACTGAGGTGCAGCTGTAACAGAAGTAGCCAACTGGTAAATAGATACATCAACCACATCAGATGTTTCCAGAGTCCAGACGTGGCTGTGCCCTGTTTATGCCAGTGACATCAAACTGAACCTCAAACAAATACGTATACGCAGGCTTTCTACCTGAGGCTTTCTGACAGTGTTCTGAAATTGGATGTTGTTGGTTTTTGCTTGTTTGTTTGTTTTTGCCCTCTTCTGGTACTTTAAGGCAGCTATAGAGAGGTTAAGCAACTTGTGCAAGGTTATTTAAGTCCAAAAGCCAGGAAGAGAACCTAATTATTTCGCAAGATAACTCTCATCTACCAACACTGATCTTTGCATAAAACATGAGCCAAGAAAGGCATTATTATTTTTGTCTCAAAGCAATGTATTCATGCTTATATTTAAGGGAGGTGGGAGGAAATATCAAGATCTCTCTCTTCCAACTATTTGACTGACAAGCTTCTGCTGTGCTTTTAAGAAGTTTTATAACATTGATGTTTGATAAGCTAGTGTGGATGTGTGTGTATATACATACATATCTATACGGCTTTTTTTTTTCTTTTACATGCAGACTTTTTGCACAGGGATATTTGTTGAGAGACTGAGCAATGGAAATCCTGAAATTGTGAACCCCGAGTCCAAGACCAGGGCCGTAAGTTAACTACAAATACCAAAAGCACACTAGTGATACTGAAGGAAACACAAAGAAGATGGAAGCACTTATTATCTTGGGTCCCGTAGTATCGTAGTTGTATTTTCCTCAAAACCCTAGGTCCTAGAGACATGTTGTTGTGACACTCTCAGGTTTAAGAATAGCAATCGCCAAAATTGTACACTTAAAGCTTCAGTCTTACAAATGATAATGGATTAAATTATCAGGATATTAACTAATAGAAATCTTACTTTCATGTGGTTGTATAATGTTATTTTAATGCCAACACTGGGATCAGCACTGGGACCGCTGTGCAGTACTTTGTGTTGCTGGTGCAGTGTAAGAAGCAGATGCTTTCCAAGGGGTTGTGGCTGGCAAAGCATCATCTCACCTGTGTAGGAGATAACAGCAGCAATAATAAAGGTTCTGGGAGGAATACACTGCTGATGTCAGTAGGTGACACTTGGTATCTGAAAACTGTAAATGAAGAGTCTTCCCTGGATTATCATAATAGTTCACTAGTACTAAAGCAAAATATCATCAGCTGGAATGTGTATGGCAATCCACTATTGTCTAAATGATTTGGGTAATTTAAATTGTTTTGCAATTTTATTTTGCAGAAAAAGAGACTCTTGTACTCTTTTGAATCGTTATTTTCAGCTTTACTTTTCAACTGGTGAAGTGCAGATGCACACAAAATCCCCAAGCCACAGGGTCAGGGTTGAAGCAGAATGACCAGAGCGTGGTCTGTCCCTGAACTTCAAGTCAACACACAGATCTTAAAACAAAGGCAACAGGAAGGGGAGAGCACCGTCTCCCTTGAGAACCTAGCCAGGTATGAGAGAGGTGACCATCAGCCTTGTGCAGTCTTTCCACCATGTTACAGCTTGAAACGATGCACGTTTGTTTTGCAAGGTCTTTCCAGAGCAGTGAGCCCATCTTGCCTGCTGGCTGATGATTGCTGCACCTGCACTTCCTTAAATTAGTCGCAGCTTGGCTGGCTGTGGTCTAATGGCACCCAATTGACAAGAAACAGCTTAGGGACTCATTCTCTGTCCCAGGAATAAACTGGGATTATTGAACTATTATTTTCCCCTCCTCCCGAGGTGATCACTTTCTTCATGGGCATCAGGAGAAAAGATGAAACAAGCTAAACTAGATTAAGGGATTTCCACTTATTCCCAGCTCTTATTTTCATTTGTTGTTTTTTTCCCCCCTGCAGTGTTGTGGAACTGCAGCTATGCTTTACCTTGCAGTTAACCTTTCAGAGAAATACAGGAATGTGGGTACTTCCTCCTGCTCTGAGGGGACTGGAAATAGAAGGTTAGAGAAAGTGGAGGGAAATTAGGATGTTAAGGGTTATGGCTTATAGAGGAGTCGGCACAAAGGATGCAACAACTCAGTGATATCTATATTGGCTCACTTTGAAGTGTGTCAGAAGGGGACCTGAATTAGTTTCCTCCCATATAAAATTGATGTGCTGGATGAAGAGCTGCTTGAGAGCAAGAAATAGGGGGCACTTCTGCTTTTTCTTTAAACGTGATAAATGTGGGATAGGTGCTGGCCATTGTTTCCTGCACTTAAAATTTGAGTATTTTGTCTGGGTCTTTTCATTTGATTTTCTTCCTTGTCTGAGAAAGCTGAAAGCTACATGTGCTTCTGAGAATGGTGCTCTCCAGTTCTTCCCTTTCAGCTCTTTTTTTGCAGGGAGGTGCTTGGAATGAGAAGATCCATGTGATCAAATAGAACAAAGGGAGGAGGTACCCACTATTTTATTGTAGTACTGGTTTGTGTAAAATGCACAAATGCATTTGTGTGTGGGGAGGAACAACAACCAGCCACAGAAATGGCTGCCATGGTCCCCAGACCATGTCTAAGTATCTAGTTTAAAGCTAGTCCCGCGCTGTGGGGTCTGCAGTCTATGTGCCACAGGCTTGGCTGATGCTGCATTCAGCTGAAAGCTGAATTATGGCACTCCGAAAAGCACAGGGGACTTGTGTTCCTTGATCATTCCTGCGCCCTGGGAAACCTCATCCCGTGCAGCCCTTCTCAGGCACTTCGTGTTTTGTAAAAGACAGTGGTTAGTCTTTCTCTTAACATATGAATTTTACTCCTTTTCTTACTTGCAATGCCTTGAAAGTCAATTCAGGCCAAAATTTGCATTATGATCTGTATTCTGTAATAAAGCATGCAAGAAATTGGTTCCATTAATTCTCCGGCATGGTCAGATTCTCCCCAGTTTGAGCAATTTCCAGCAGAGTCTGAGAGGTATTGTATCATTCTGCAGGGCAGGGTTAGGCCCAACTCCAGCTGCTTTGCAGGCTTCTAGCCTCCCAAGGGTGTCAGGTGAGCCAGCAGTGAGTCAAGAATTTTGAAGTGAAAGATGAATCTGTTCTCTTCAATGTACAGTATGAGAGAACACGATTCTGACTGTACATGGCAGAGTGGGGTGCACAAATTAGTCTTCTGCTGTGGAAACAAATAGCGAAATGCTAGGAACTGAGCAGACTTCAGTGTCTCAAAGCGTACTGTTTTTGATCTACTGTCCCACTCCCATGAGATGCGGCAATTAAAAAGTGGGCCCTGAAACTGTTCAGATGCTTTAAAAAAAAACAAAACAAGTAGAACTTTGAAGCCATCACTTTAAACATTCGTTAACTGTCTGTCATCTCTGAATGAAAAACAAAGGTGACCATTTGATGTTTGGCTGCAGAGCAATCTGAAGGCTTCTGGAGCGTGTGTGTGAGCCTCCTGAAAGGAAGGATTTCAGTTTCTGTGCATTTTCCCCTGTGTATTTAAGCCTTTGCCTGCTGCGTTGCCCAGCACGTGCTACACAGCTGCAGTGCAGGTTCCCAGCTCATTCTGTAACCTCAGCAGCGCAGATGGGGGCTGGTGAGGCTTTGGGGCACTGATAGCACTCGTTGCTTTCATCAACAGCCCTGTACCTCTGTCTGCTGACCTGAAAGTTATTCTTTACAGTAGTCGCTTAAAGGGAAAGGGGACTGTGTGAGTCACCAGCACTGCTTTCTTTCAGAACTGCAATGAAATCCACGTGCTCCCCGCTGCTTTTGTTCAGGCTGGCTCCTCTGTGATACTGGGTTGAGTGATCTGAAGAGCATTTGGGATGCAAAGCCTGCTTGCATCCGAATGCTGCAGAGAGAGCCTTCCTTCCGAGATTCTCTAACAGGCTTCTCTAAGCCCAGTGGCTACTTCTCCTCCAGCCTTTTTTCCCCCTAATTTAACAGCCTCAGCCTTGGTGCTACCAGGTGCTATCTCACTTCATGTCTCTCTGCTGGACACCCACTGGCTCGATGGGAACACCACTGCTGTTCTAATTCACTGTAAAAGTGTCCAGAGCAAGCTGGCCATGCTGTGTGCCCACAGAATTCCCAGTGCACTGGGGTAGGGAGGAGGGAAGGGAGGTAATTGGAGTGTTTTCTGCTGGGTGGTGACAACGGCGTTAACTTCAGGTATAAAAATGAACAAAGCGAAATGCTTATAGCTATAAGACTTCTGATGGCAGTGCCATCAAAACAGTTTTCATTTGTTTTCTCCTCTGGATTTTTGACACACCTGATGTGAGCTGCTCTGAATCCAGGCTCGTTTCTTTCACCGAATAACATTACTGGGGGGGGGGGAACAGCAATAAGGTGTTCGTGCTGATGCACAAAAAAGCCTTAATTGTAAACATGTTCCAAGTTACCTGCTTGTTGCTTTTTATTGTTTGACTTCTGTTTCTTCTGAGATTTCTGTTGCTATTTCCAGTTTTGCTGCAATGTGTCCTGTCTTTGATCTTGTTTTGTTTGTTCTTGTTGTTTTTTTGCAATCCAAGCAGAGGCAAATGGTATTTGGAAAGCAGTAAGTTTGAACCTTTCAGCGGGTTGCTCATTGCTACTTGGAATTCAGAAAATCTTTTCCATTAATTTTTATTTGGAATATTGCTGATCCTTGCTTTATCTGTGAGCAAGTATTAGCCTGTGATTTTTCGTTTTAAAATAAGTTTATCTGTAGAAGAAGACTCTCTATTAATCACAAGAATCACTAAACGAAGCAGTTTCAACCAGCATTGTTGTTTGATGATTGCACCTGTTCTGTTTTCAATTCCAGGATCCCTAAATTAGACCACTAAATCCAGACCTGCATCTGAGTTTATTTGATGTTACACCAGTGTAGCACTGAAGCCTGTTGTTTGAGCTGCAGAGCAAAGCATTCAAATAGGTTCCTAAACATGAATGCAGAAACTTATTTGGAGGAACCTATTTTTTTAATGTCTTGGCTGTAATTTTTTATCTCTAAGTGTATCTCTATAAATTAGTTGGTAAGCAAAACTTGTGTGGATTCCCATTGCAGTATTTTCCTACCTGTAAAAGTTGTTGAAAATCCTCACTTCTCTTTGAATGTAGCTCAGAGGATATGATTTTGTTGGTGTCCAGTAACTGTGCACTAGCAAATTCCGGGTCTGAGAGCTCTGCAGAAATCCAGGCTGTTTCCCTACCAAGGTTGTAGCTACATAGTGTCAACAACATCAGTTACAATTTTGTATTGTTGATATATATACATATATGTAATATTCATCTACATAAATATATGTTGCAATATATAGTATTCCATGTGATGAGAAGGCTACCACTGTAACAGCCGTACTCCAGAGAGATCTGGAATGAAGCTCTCCTCTAGTTTAAAACAGCAAACAAACAACAACCATACTCTTTACATTTTTCTGTAAAAGGACTCATTCCCTTTGGCAGCTGCACGTACTTCGGAGGTCTAAAATGTTGAAATAACAACCTTAAAACAGGAAAGCCTTTCAGTCATTCCCCTCAGTGATGAAGCTTTGGCCTTCTTTTTTTTCGAATCTTCAGTGATGAGAACTGTTAGTGGTACCTTGTTCACCTTGCAATAGACAGAATGAAAATGATAGTGCTGTGCTTTTGTTTTTCCTTCCAGGAGCTGTCAGTGTGCCATGCATAATTCAAAATGGTAGACAAAAGTAGTGCAGAGTGAAATGGGGTTAAAAGTTAATAATCATTTTCCCTTTAACAATCTGATCTTGTGTTTGTTGAACCCTGTTAAACATTGGTGTATATGAGGTACTATGGGCTAGTCTCAAAGTAATGCTGCCTATTTTACTATGTGGGCCAATGACTTAATATTATTATTTAGGTCTACTTTATTTTTGTTGCAAGTTTGGCAGAGTAAAGTAATATGTCATTAACTTTAACCAAAATGTTTTGCTTTGCTTACAAGTTTGTCCTGATGAGTGCTTATACTTGTTTTCTGTTCGAGCATCTCTATTCATTAACCAGACAGTTGTTGAGAGGAAAGGAAATACTGTGAGTTTTCTGACTGTGTAAAACTACTTTTTCTACAGTCAAGAGGGGCTCTTTCCTATGTTCTTGATGATGTGTATCTGAAATATCTCTGCC
>NC_034410.1:45171838-45279264 GCF_002078875.1 Numida meleagris
GCTGGAGGTGGATCCACTTCCACCAGGTCATTCTCCAGAGGTGAATCCACCTCCATGGGCTCTGCATTGCTGCCAGGCAGGTCCACCTGCATGGGCTCAATGTCATCACCCATTTCCAGCAGCTGCCTCTTCTTGGCAGGTGGCTGTGCCATCCTGCGCTGCTCAAAAAAGCGAGTCTTTTGCCATTTCAGAGAGAGACCAAGTGCCAGTGGCTCCAAGGTCTCAGCAACTGGATTCTAAATGCAAGTGCGTTGCAAGAATGTAGCACGAGGGTTGGGGGAGGGGCTTCTCAAGCACTCTGTGGCTGCCTGGAATGTACCAAGAGGGTCAGGGCAGGGGGTTCTCAAGCACCTTGTAGCTGCTTGAGGTGGAGCTGTCCTGGTGCCCACAGAGGCACAAGCGGGGGCAAAGCATACTGACACCCCACAGGCAGCCAAGGGAGATGTAACAGTTAACAACGGTTGAGTTTCAAGGGTTGTATGGGCTGTCCTTTCCCATCCCTCGCCTCTGGCCTGGGAGTGTTGGAAGGTGGCATCTGTTCTGCCCTGATGCCAAAGGAGAGGGGTGTGGAGGAGAGGGCCTGGTGTCTTCTGGGCGGCTGCACTGGGCCTGCATTGGGGTGCGTTGGAGGGCCTGTGAGGTCCTTGGGGCCTGGTGCTAGGGTTTTTCACCTAGAGAATGGGAAGGCCGATTCGGGGTTGCTGTCCTCAGCCTGTTCTCTCCTTGGCCATGGAATGAGTGGTTGGAGGTGAAGCCAGGCCCTGCATGGGAGTGCACAAAGAACACCTGGCTATCTGTCATGCCTCCTGAGAAGTAGTTTGGACAGATTCGGTCTCTGCTACTTTTACTGCAGTAGTGGCTCAAACTTATGAGGAATCTTGTATGTGGCATCAGGGAGCTGGTGCGACAAAATGGCATCTGATATGGAGCTGTGTCATAGGAAATGTGTTGAATAGAATTTCTCTGCATTTCAGTAATTTCACCCATTGTCATTCAATTTAGTTTTCTGAACTTTTATGGAGTATAAACAGTGGATGTCCTTACAGTGAGTTGGTGGGCGGTGTGTTTCAGCCAGTAGTGCTGACAGTGACAATGGGTCACTTTTGCTTGAAGAGATTTTTACAGGGGTGTCTGGTGAAAAAGCATAGCTAATAGTGGTAACTACTTTAAAAAATATCTCTTGTAGGTGAGTATTTATCTGACAGTGTTAATGTGTTCTTTGTATGTGTTGCATTTTCTTTGGACATAAAGATGAGGCATTATTTTCAGAGAAACCTATGTTTTTGCTATAGATATACATTACTTTTTTTGCTTAATTGTGAGTCTTGGCAGTACGGTGCTGGTATAGTTGATGTTGTCTCTAATTCCTTTTAGTGAGAAAACTTGAAATGTTGTGTATAGTGGAAGGAAAGAAGCCCAAGCATCCTTTAATGAAGTTAAGCTAAGAAGGGTTATAACTAGAGGTGCTAAAATTCTTTGTTGTTCATTTGTAATGATTCTTTTGACAACACAAGAATAGTGTTTCTGGAAACTGTATTTGCTCCCTTGCAGAGATTCTTTGTTGAAATATGTATTTTTTGCTGAGGAAAGAATTCTAAATGTGGAAGGGTGGAACTTCTTAGCTTCTTTGCAGTAACTAAGCCAACTTTGCAGGCCTACTGTCACCAGACATTGAAGGGTTTTTTTAGTTCATTCATTAGAAAAACAAAAACACTGCTGTGCTTGTTGATAATGCTAGCAGAGATTTCTTGTTGTCAAAGTAAATGGAAGTCACATTGTCACTGGGCTGGGGGCAGTTGTGATTGCTGGCCTTTGCCAAGCCAAGGTGGGACAGGGCTCTGAAATGGGCTCAGATGCAGCTTGGAGCCTTGCTGGCAGCAGCTTGGTGACATTAACACCAAGTCCTGCAGAGGCAAAATGTGCAGTTCCTAATGCATGATCCCTAAAACTCATGGATCCCTCTCTAGATAACTTGCTTGTGATGTTTTTAATGCTTAGTTGTCTCAATCTGACACCTCCCATAGCTGAAACTTGACTGCAGTAGTAAAGTCAGGCCATATATTTTGCTATGCACACTTCAAGTTTGACAGCAGGCAGTTTGGAGGTATTGGGAAAATGATCCCTGTAGGTTTGTTGGATCTGTGGGGAGGTTGGTAGAGCAAGAGCTAGAGAGATTAGTTACTTGAGGTTACGTTGTAGAGGAGAGGCATCAGAGCAGGTGAGATGGAGTAGCTTTCAGTCTGTGATTAACTCTGTTGAGGTAGCAGTTTGTTCCAACTGGATGGTACAAATGTTGGTGTGTTAGTCGCCAACACAGGCCTTTGACCTGACGTCTGAGCTTTTGTTTGGCACCATTTAAAGCAACTACCCCTTAGCCATGTCTGTATTGGCTGTGGGATAGTCTTCAGCTAGTCTTTTTGTGTTGTATGCTTTTCCCAAGAGCCTCTCTTGGGCTAAGACCCAACGTGCAAGTGAGCAGGCCAACATACAGTGCTCACACACTGCTTTAGAACACAGTCAGGTAAACCTTGTTTCATGAAAGATGGAGGAGATGTTATTCATACATATAGACACAGGCACAACTATGTTAAAATCAGATTTAAATTCTTTTCTCTCACAGTGGTTCCATAATGTACTCTTTCAGTCCTGCAAGGGCCAGAAGTTTATAAAAATGAAGGAAGCTTTCTTCTCTAAAATACTTGGATTATTAAATTACTCTATTTTGAAGTCTTCTTGACTATGCCATCTGCTCTTATTGGAAAATCAGTCCAGAGCAGGACTGTATAATGTTAATTGCTTCACACATGCAATAAGAGGGTGTCCTATTGCCACAGAGTGAGTACCTTGTGCAGTGTGTGGGTGGCTTTGGAATAAGCTTCACCTGTATCCATGTGGCTCATCCCATGCAGGGGCTGGTCTGTTTGAGAAATAGTTCTTAAACTTCATTGGATCATATCTAACCACTGTTTCTATGAGAAGCTTGTTCACCACAGGAGGGCTTCTCCTCTGGCTGAAAGGTTTGTTGGTGAAACCCTGAGTGTAGATCTGAATGTATAGCTTGTAGCCAGTTCCTCATCCTTTGCAGGAAATGCCGTAAATGGATGCATCCAAATAGGAGTGATTCAGTTGGTTCTGGTAGAGCTGCCGTTGAAAGCAAATTTCTATACTCACCAGTTTTCATCCCAAAACAATGAAAATTCTAAACTGGGTTACAAAATGGCTCCTCTCCCTCTGAATATACAATTAAAATCATATAGTATTTTGCTTAAGAAACTCTTTGTGTTCCCCAGGATCCCTGCCAGCTGCTGTGTGAAGCTGAAGGGGTCTGACAGTTTTGCTGCTGTTGATCAGTGGGGATGCTAATGAAACTAAAAGAATTAGATCAGCTTCCTGTGGCAGCTTTGTGGGCTCCTGGTGCTCCTTGGTGAGCAGGAGTCTGTCCAGGGAGAGGCAGGCTGGAGCTCAGGTGGTAGGAAACTTGCGCGTCCTTGTTTCCAGCTCCCTGCTGCTGAGGAGCCAGGTGAACTGCTGCAAAATGGGCAGATATCCAGCTCTGCCTCTGCATTCTGTCAAAAGATCAGTGTTTCTGTTAAATGTTAGAATTACAAATTTTGTCATATTGGTTTTGATCTTGCTTACTCCTGACTTGGGAACAAGCTTCTGTTCTTTGGATGAACAACCAAAAGCTACAAGTTCATCGCTGCCTCAAAGGTGAGCCAATGCCTTTGACTCATTAGGGCTTATTAGTCTGAGTGTCATGTTATACTGACCACAGACATAGCTCCTAGCTGTCTTGGAAAGCAGGCAAATCTCTGTTCATGACATGGTGAGATCTCTGGCTGGTGTAGTTAGGGAAGCTGTGCTGTCACTTCTGGACTTTTCCTGCAGTCTCCTGTGCCTGTACAGCAGTGTGGTTGGGTATGTTCATGTAAGCGCTTGTAATTTGTTGCATGTATGAGTGGGCATAACCTTAATGTTCTTTTTTCACAGGCTGTAAGTGCTGTGATTTGATTTTCAGTATAATATTTTCTTTGAATTTCTTATTTAAAAGGGATGATTTCAAATAAAATGTCTTTGTTTCTTTAAAACCTTGATAATCTACATACCTGAGTTCCATTTGAACACTTCTCAAAATTCTTTGAGTGATATTTTGATACGTAATCAGCTTGTATGCAGTAAACGATCTAGAAAGACAACAAAATCCATTGTGACTTTCTTCATAGCAAACTCTTGCTGTTAGTCTCACTTTATTTTAGAGAGAAAGAATATGTCCTTCCCACCATCACTTTTTTTTTTTTTAATGTAATGTTTGAATGCATGGAACTGTGTGAAGATAGCTTAACTTTTGGTAAGAAGACTGCTGTATTCCTGTAAAATATCTGCTTTTCAAATATAAGCTATTGAAGTGAAGAGTGTGTTTCGTTTTGTGTTAGTGTACCATGGCATAGCTTTCATAGCCCCAAGGTCTCTTGGATACCTTTTTGTAGTATGAAGGCAGCTTATGTTAACCTGAGTGGTCTTGGGCTTCGCTTCTTTGTCTTGATACGATGTTTGCAAGAATTGCTGCAGATGCATACTGAAAGGGGGTTGTGAAAATGAACATGTAACCCCAAGGTCTAAAGCAGCACATTCTTGATTTTTTTTCCCCCAAGTGAGTTGGTATAAGATGTGCTGATTTGGTGAGTATTTTTTAATGGTGATCTTTTGAAATCAATATCTGAATGTTCATCTGACATCTCTTGAATGTTTTGAGGAAGGCTGGAAGTGGTCCCACAACAGATGACCAACAGACTGATACCTTTGTTCTGTGGCCCATAAAATCCATTCTTACATAGATTGGTCATCTCTGCGGAACTGTCAAATAACTACAACAGGTTGTGTTTGTCAGCAAAGCAGATAGGCATTATTTTTCTGTGAAAGTTTACAGTTTTCTGTTGACACCAATACAAACACGTCATCCTCGAAATGGATTAGAATAAGATTGTGTTCTGGGCAGGAGGGGAAGGAGACAGGTAAAAGAACACATCATGGCCTGAAATGGCATTTTCTTGAAGACAGTTCAGTAACCATTCAAATGACCACCTAGTTCAATTTCACATTGTAAAGCAAGTGGATGAAACAATGGAGTGCACATTTTCAAAAATGAGGTAAGACAAGTGGTGAGTTTTTTTATATGAAAACCTGTCTCTTGTCTTCATTCCTGTGACAACTTGGAAAAAGGGAAATTTTGCTTTCTCCAGCTGTCTTCAGTGTTTTGTTGTTGTCCTGTCCCTAAAGGCTCAGCTTTTGTTTGGAGGAAGGAGAATTTTCACAGCTGTGAAGAAATGGTAGCAGAGACAAAGGTTGGTGAAATGGAAACAAAGTAATTATCATGGAACATGATTTTTCTTCAAGCCATTTAGGTGCAGGTTAACCAGATCTTGGCTTTTGGGCCTTGTTTGCAGCAATCTTCTGATGCTGTTTTGTGGAATGTGTTGGATAGTCCCAAAGTCGCTTAAGACCAGGTATGTTTTCTGATTGTCACCTGATTATATTGAGCATTACTGCACTGCTAAACTGTAGGTAGCAATTTAAAGTATATGCTTCTCGTGCAATATTTCTGCTATTTTAACATCAGAAGTGGTTTTAGAAATATCTTTCTAGAAAGTCATAAACAAGAAGGAAAATGTTGAAACTTATTAGTGTTAATAAGCTATTAATCTGCAGTATCCCTCTACTCCACAATGAACTATCTGTAGAGTTCAGCAGTGGGTTTAATTTTTCAGAGCAACTTCATTCTGTGAAACTGAGACTGGCTACCAGGGAGAAATAGTCTGACCTATAACCTTACTTGGGATTATCATATCTCTGGGTATTCTGCCTTATTCCAACTAGAAATGGGAGATTATCGAGTCTGAAGGGTGTGGATAGCTGTGTTGGATTTCCACATGTGTAAAACATCCGTATTTGCATCTGCAGGATTTCAGTTTTGTCTAATAAATTCTACTGAGTATGTGTTATCCAATGCCTGTGAAGTTCTTTCTCTTCAGGAAATCCTATTCAGAAAACTCTCCCTGGTTTTATCTTGGGCATGGCTGGACAGTACAGCTTTGTTTTCTTGGAGCTGTCATTTTCATCTTGCCCTTATAATCTGATAGATCTATGTTGGCAATTTGACACAAGATAAATTGGGCAATGTGTGAAGTATGTATTGTAGGAGAAGAAAAGAAAAGCTTGTCGCTATTTTTTTAAAAATTATTTTTATCCCTTAAACTGAGAAATGCAGGTTAAGGTAGAAGGTAGGTGTTGGCTATCCCCTGGTCTAGGAGAAGAGGTGCTGGCTAGGAAACAAGAAGTTTTGCATTTGGATCTAGCCCTGGTGGATCTTCTAAACTAGACCAAATTGCTTTCCTCCTCTGACTCTTTCCATGTTTCCCAACTAGAGGTAGTACAGTAACATGGTGCTCAGCAAGGTGGAGATTGATGCTGGGCTCAATGGTACACACAGAGATCTCCAGACATATCTGCTCAATTAGTGTTCTTTAGACAGATACATGTGTTAAAATGTTGTTTACATGAGCAGACTATAGCAGTTGCAGGGCGAAAAAGCTTACTTAGTGAAGCTTTGTGAATATTCCATCTCACTGAACGAAGTGTTACTCAGTAAGAAGTCCATTTAGAAGTTTCCAGGAGAGTCAAATAGAATTCTGACTTCACAAAGTGTAGCTGAAACAGCTTGTGGAAATGCAGCCCTTTGACCCAGAAACAACTGGAAATGTATTGAACTGTTTGAAGGTAGCAATTTCATTGTGTCAGTTACCCATTGTTCATGTGCTAGGGTAAAAAAAAAAAAATAGTCACACACCTGGCACAGAAAGATTATATCAACCTGGTGTCATGGTTTTGTGATTTTTTTTTTTTGTTGTTGTCAGTATTCCACATCATAACATCATGTAAAGCACTAGCATTTTTAAAGAGTTAATGTCCTGGTTTCTGGGGACTGCCTTTTTTGGGTGTTTGGTCCTCCGAGGGGGAGGGGAAGGAGCTGCACTCCCCAGGAGTCTTTGTGTCTGGAAGGGGTGGTGAAGCCACCTGGCAGACCGAGCACTCTCTTCTCTTCATACCTGATGGAGAAGCACATGGTCCCTCAGCAGCTTATGGTGTAAGAATCTCAGTTTGGAACCCTCTCTGTTTGATTTATTGGCCTCAATTTCGATATAATATTTAGTAAATTAACATTCCTCCTCAGATTGGTGCTGCTGTTTTGTTTTAGACCCGTCTACGATTTTCCTACCCTTCCCTTTTTCCCTTTGTGTCCCCACAGCATGGGTCCATGGGTCCCCTGCCGCATTAACCATGGGACTGGTCCGAGCCGGCCCCTAAACTGCCAACACCTTTTTTTTCTCCTCTGTTTCCATGCCGGTGGGCCTGTGGGCCTGCTGTCCCCCTGTCACGGACACAGATCCATAGATAACGCCGTGACACCTGGTTTGCTTTGAGTGTGCTCCAGTCAGGCTCCTATAAGTTCATAATGACGTATTTTTGTTCCTGCGAAAGAGGAAGGCTTTTCAAAACAAACCAAAAAAAAACCCAACTAAATTGCTTGGGCTATTTATTGATCTTAATAAGGCCTTGAATGTTGTGAGTCATAAAAGTCTTGTAAAGCGATTTCTCATAAGAGGCCTATGGAGGTCTCAGTGTTTCTGCAGGAATGGCTGCTAGTGACAGATTGGTTACTAGTGAATGAAATTGGTTTTGAAGTCTTCAGGTTTGTTGTACACTACTTGTTACTGAGCTCACAGCTCAACTGATGTCGAAACTTTCACTGAGGAATTCCTAAATGACTCAGATATAGTCTTTAGCACCTTCTAACGTTAATAAGCTTTAGCATATTTTACCTTTTAATACCATTTTCAAGAGTGCTTTTGTTGTTTTGCTGAAAGTAAATGAGATTCCATGAATAATTTCAGGAAAGCAAGAGGATACAGTTATAAATATCTGAGATGGATTTCAATATATGAGATCTGTTTCAAAAGTAGTTCTTCATATTTTATTATGTTATTATGTTTTATTATGTTACTAAGCCTCAGAAATGACCTTAGGTTTTGACATCTGGCAAAAATAGGAGGCATTACTTTTGGAGTGAACTATACATTACGTCAAAATAATTATTCTTCAGTACTTTGTAGGCAAAAAGATGACTACCACCAAAGTAATGTCATTAACTTAAACCAAAATGTTCTGCTTTACTTACATGCTTGTCCTGATGAGTGCTTATACTTATTTTCTGTTCGAGCATCTCTATTCTGTAACCAGTCAGTTGTTGAGAGGAAGGGGAATGCTGTGAGTTTTCTGACTGTGTAAAACTACTTTTTCTACAGTCAAGAGGGGCTCTTTCCTATGTTCTTGATGATGTGTATCTGAAATATCTCTGCCATGTGCTGAGGCAGGGCAAGGGGACAGCCTCAGTGGAGTGTGCAGAGTGGTGGTTGTTCCTCAGGCTGGAAATCAGGGCAGCGTGTCCTGCTGCGGGGTACGTTCCTGTGTGCAGGAGACAAGGAGGGGACGCGGGAACCTACGTGTAAACGCTAAGGTTCCTAAAGCAGAGAGATAATTGCTGTTTTCCTTTTAAAAAAGAAAATGTGTTTATTTTGTTTTGTGGTTTTTACTTCTTTCTTATTTTGTTTGGTTCCTTTAAATTGTTGATAGTCCAGTCTTGAAAGAAGAGTCCAAACAAAGCATCTGGACTGGATCTTCCTGCTGAAGTTCTGTACATCTTCCTGTCTGAACCAAAGTCTGCTTCTCCGTGGGACCAGCTGTGTCTGTGACTTGTTTTTGTTCCTCCTCTCCCCCTGGGGAGTGATTATGGATGGCAGCAGGGAGGATGGGCTCACAGGGGCCTTGGCTGTCAAGAGAAGGATGATCAGGAACTGGAGGCTCCGTGTGAGCCTGTGGAATGGCCCTGAGTCAGGGCTCTCCCTCCCAGCTAAGGATAAACTTATGGGATCCTCGTGCACCTGCGATGTTCAAGGCCCCTGGAAGTCGAGGTCCCTCCACCAGACTCGTCCCGCTGCCCTGGCATAGCAGCTCTGAGGACAGCAGTCCCTGCCCTGCCCTCTTCCTCAGGACTTGGTGAAGAAGAGATGAGAGGGCTTGGGAAGGGACGAGGGAGGGGGACATGAAGGAAGGGCTCGTAGGAGCTTTGGCTGTGAAAAGAAGAATGTCCAGGAAATGGAGGCTCCATGTGAGCACGCAGGATGGCTGCGAGCTGGGGCTCTCCTGGGTAAGGGCAAACTCACAGGACGGGAGGATCAGTGCCACATCGAGGTGGCCTTTTCATGGGAGGTGGATGGATCCTGGCATCCCTGCAATGAAACTTGGGGCGCGATCTCTTCCTGATCAGCCTGGCAGTGACAGAGTGATGGCCAGTCTGCCCTGCTGGAGGTGGATCCACTTCCATCAGGTCGTCCTCCAGAGGTGGATCTGCCTCCATGGGCTCTGCATTGCTGCCAGGCAGGTCCACCTGCATGGGCTCAATGTCATCACCCATTTCCATCAGCTGCCTCTTCTTTAAACGTGGCTGCTCCATCCCGTCCGCAGAAGTAAAACTTTTGAGTATCTCTCTCAAGGAGATGAACTGCCTCTGGCTGGGTCAGCTCAGAGACTGGGGTTGAGGGCAGCTCAGTGGCCATGGCAACAGGATTCTGAGTGCCCCATGCTGGTCCAAACATGGTGGCTGGCAGCTGGGGCCTGCAGCCATATCTGGGAGGCAGTGGCATGAATGTACCAAGAGGGTCAGGGCAGGGTGTTCTCAAGCACCCTGCAGCTGCCTCGGGTGGAGCCGTCCTGGTGCCAACAGCAGCAGAGTAGGAGCAAAGCATATGGACATCTCACAGGCAGCCAAGGGAGATGCAGTCATTAAAACTGGTTGAATTTCGAGGGTTGTATTGGCTATCCTTTTCCATCCCTCGCCTTTGGTCCTGGAGCGTGAGAAGGTGGCATCTCTTCTGCCCTGATCCCAAAGGAGAGGAGTTACAAAGGTGTACAAGTTTCTATTTGCTTTGATGGCCTGGGTGGTGGAATATAGTGCGCTTTCACCAAGCTCTCAGGTGTTGTAAGCTCAGTGGACTGACTGATAGTCCCCATGGTTGTGCTGCCATTCAGAAGTACTTCAGCAGTCTGGAGAACTGAGCAGGGAAGACTTTATTGAAGTTTAACAATGGGAAGTCCTGTATCTGGGGAAGAACAACCCCATGCATGTGTGAACACCAAGCGAACACAGTGGTGGTTGACACTGCTGAACTACAGCCTGCAGTGTCTGTGGGAAAGGCAGCCACCAGTATCCTTCGCTGCAATAGGAAGGCTGTGGCCAGAAGATCCCAGGAGCTTGTTTTTCCCCTTAGCTCAGCTCTCTTAAGGCTGCATCTGGAGGGCTGTTTCCTAGACTTGTTGCAGAAAGATGAGTAAGGTATTTAAGCACCTGTCATATGAGGAGAGATCAGAAGAGATGGGACTATTTTTCCTGTCAAAGAGGAGACGTAAAGAGTTGGGGAGGAGAATTTATCAATGTGTATAAATATCTGATGGGAAGGATTAAAAAAGATGGAGAAAGACTGGTGGTGTCCAGTAAAAGGGCAAAACACAGTGGGCATGAACTGAAAAACAAGAAATTCCTTTGAAATATAAGAAAAAAACTTCACCATGAATTTGGTCATTCCCTGAAACAGATTGCTCAGGGAAGCTGAGACATTTTCATCCTTGGGATTTCTTAAAATCCAGCCACAGTCCTGAGCAGCCTGCTCTTGTTGACCCTTGTGAGCCAGTGGGGTTGGGCTAGATCTCCAGTGGTCCTTTACAACCTCAGTACTTCTGTGATTGTGTTTTATATAGAGAAATAGTTGAAGGAACTGATGTGCTCGTAACTATTTTAGGCACATAATGATCATAACTCAGTGGAGAGTGTTAATTATAGTTTAATTTGTTCACTTTGGAATTCAATATGCTGAATTAGACTTCTCTTGAATCATGTGTTATTCCAGTTAGAAAACTGATAAACTTACAGTTCTGTACAGACCCAGAAAAGTTTCCCAATTATTATTCCAGACTTAATTTGACTTCTCTCACTATTTTTAACAGCTTCTGTACTGTGTTTCGACCTCGAGAGTTGCAGTCTTCTATTATAGCTGCACTAAAAATCTACAGTTTTTGTTTCTTGAAATGATTCTGAAAACCTGCTTTAGCAGAAAGGCTTAATAATGGGAATTCTGCGGCTTAATGAATTTTTTCCTACAGATCTAAAAATGAATGTTTTTTTGTATGGGAATGAAAAGTGGTGTGAGTATTCACTGCTTTGCACTAAATGCTCCAAATTTGTTGGCTAATTAGTATTCAGAATATGCTTGGGAGATTGGTGTATTTAATTATCCTTTCTTATAAACTTTGGGAATTTGAAAGAGTGGCGCATGGGACCCAACACAACAGGCCTTTGCTTTTATACATTGTTCCCCTAGTCCAAATAATAGTTTTCCTGCAAGTTGTATCAGAACATGTGCAAGCAGAAAGAGAAATGAATCAAGATCTCCCAGTCTAGCATCCAGCCCATTCCCAAACAGAATGCATTTTTCAACCATGAACTTCCTTACTTTAATTCCATGACACCACCAGCAATTAAATTTGTCTTGGAGATGAGACAAACAGAACTTCATTAGTCCTTTTCTCTTGGAAGTTGTTGCAAGTTGTTTCTTACGGCTTTGTTTTTGCAAGCTTTGCTCAGCATGTCAGCTGGGAATGTGCTGCAGTGAGTGACAGTTACATAGAACATGGTAACATTTGCAATAATATTTTGAAAGAAGTTAGAACCTGATATTTTGGTAAGATTTGTGTTTAGTGCCTCTTTCCAGAGAGGAAAAAGCAAGGTAAGTACTCTTTTTTTTTTTTTTTTTTTTTTGTATTTTTGCAAGTTTGATTAATTGCACTAGAAAGATGGGGGGAGGAAATAACATTATTTTTCCAAGAATGCCATAAATCGAGAGTAGAAGTAGTTGAACTACTTGGCTCCTGCACAGTAGTGTACTTAATTCTCTCATAAGCATCTTTATTAACAAACAGCAGGGCTTCGTATAGTGATCCCTGATGATTCTCTCAGCCTTCTTATGCAGGAAAAGAAGTATTTTACGAGAATACATATATAAATGGGGGTATTTGAACTGTCTTGGTCACTTCTAGGTATTGAAGTGAGTCCCCTGCCTTCGCATATTTAAAGAAAATAAAAGTATTCTTTTTCCTTATCTCCATGGAATCTCCTACTTTGTCTTTGGAAGAGATAACTGGTTGTTTTGTTGGGAGAAAGCAAGTAAGCTTTACTTAAGCAAGCAACAATTCTTAGTTATGTTAGACAGCTTAATGTTTGCTGTCTTTGGGCTAGTAAGTTTGTGGAACGTGACCAGCAACTCAGATGCCAGTGTTTGTCTATATTCATTTCTTCCATAGCAAATATATATAGTTTAGATGTTTCCATTTTGTTTCTTGAGGAAAAAATCCATGAAGGAAAGTCTGTCATATGAGAAATGTCTCCAGAACTCTTCTCTCACTTTCTGACAAGTTCTGTTCAGGTCATTTCTTGAATAAATCTGACCTATCAGTGCTACTTCACTTTAGGCTTGCGTATCTGAAATAGCTACTGATGGGCTTTCTCTTGCTTTATTTATTGCTATTTTTTTTATTCAAAGTAATATTGTTAAGTTCGAGGCTGAGATTCTGGTTTAAAGCAGAACCATCATACAGTCTAAATAGTGTTGTAGCTGTTTTTTTTCCAGATTTGGTTCACAATAGCTGTATGAACTGTTTCCATTGGAATTTGGTGCCTTTAATGGTATTCCAATTTTAATGAAACTTTCATCATGACAATTTTTCAGCCAAAGTGACAGAGGCAGAGTAGTTGATACCCAGTTACTTAGTGAACTCTTCTAGCCCTAACTTGTGCATCAATTTGTACTCTTACCACCCACAACATAAGTGAGAGCTCTGTTGGATGTTCACTTGGGTGTCTGCTTTTCTATTCACTGTAAATAACTGAGTATTGCCTGGAAATGAATGACTTGCATGGTACTTAGGATCCTTCCTTGAGTGCTGAGCTGATGCTAAATCAGGTAAAGCAGGGATTTTGGCATGGCTGGCTGGCATCCTGAGGAAGTGCACTGACCAGTGAGCCAATCAGGTTGACTCTTTTAAATGGAAGAGTGGGCTATTTATTTTAACATAAAACAAGTTTTTGTTGTTTTTTCTTTTTTTTTTTCTTTTTGATAATGTGATTTCATGCAAGTTCAGAGCAACGAGAATGTCTGCAGGATGTTTGTTCCAAGGTCTGTTTGTTATTTCGCTTATATTCAAGCCCGGGGCACTTGAAGTCTGTGTGGGAATATCCTTCGTCAAGTGCTGCACGTTTCCATTCTAGGCTCGTAGTATCCATACCTATGTGTTAGTACAGATATTGATATGTAGAAGGAGATATACTGACTGACTAAACCTCAACCTTTCTCATTTTTTTTTTTTTAAATATCATTATATAAAGAGAAAAAAGTAAAGAGGGGTTTAAGGTCAACCACCACCCACAGAATATTTATAGTGGGGTTAAGTAAATGATTTTATCAACTTATTTTTGCATGATTGAATCGAGGCTGTAGTCTATTAAATGAAATAATTTCAGGGGAGGGAGTAGAGATATAAGAGAGAACCACCTTCCCAAAAACATAAAGGGAAAATTCTGAGTGCTGCACCTGTTTAAATGACTTTTAAACCAGCTGGTTCTTCAGAGTAGTTCTGAGATATTTTAACTTTAAATAAAATAGATTCGTGAAAATGACTATATAACAAACTCTGACATTACAGAATATCCCCTTGTGCCCCAGTTAAGCCTCTTCCCATTCTCTCTCCTCCTTCCTTGCCCTATCTGTAGTAAACCACCAAATAACCCTCTTAATTCTCCTGACTTGCTTTGGAGGTGAGGTTAGCACTGAGGAACTTCAAAAAGAATCAGTGCAAGTGGTGGAAGAAACTGGGCTGGTGAGCCTTCTGCTTTTAGCTACGACAGCAGCCACACCGTATATCTTACAAATGAAACTGTTCAAAATAAAATGTTTTTTTATTCCCTCCTTCCAACTATAACTCTATTCCAAAATGTTATTCCTCTCATGATAGAGAGCTCTCATTTCAGCCAGAATGTGTTAGTGGGCAATTCTCATCATTGTTCTTTTACTTAAATACTTTTCTCTTTCCCCAAGTTCTATCATTTGCTGTTCATTTTGGTAAGCTATAAAAACAAGATCTTCCATTGGCTGTCATGAGTGGATTTTTAATTGTCTTCATGTGGGGGTTTGGGTTTTTTTTCCCCTCCACTTTTGGCTAAATGAAAAAGCTGTACATAACCTTCCAGATAAGGTCCCACCAGGGTCAGGTATGATGGCTTTTTCATTTTCTCCCTGCCAGCACCTCTTGTGATGTGCCCTCTGTCTCTTTCATAGCCATGTTGCTTGCCTTGTGAGCAAAAGAAAGATTTTACCAGTCCCTACCTCAGCAGCATCTGGTGCTACGTAGGAAAGTGCTGGCTGAGCTGTGGGAGTGAGTGCTTAGTTACAACTGTCATGCTGGGAGTGACTCGAGGAGATGAGAAAATGTGTTGAAAGAAACTATAGGGCAGGAAGGGGGTTATTAGTGGAGGTTCTCAGGGACTGGTTTTGACGTTCATCTTATTTTTTTGTTTTCACTACTTACCAAAAAGCAGGACAAAACTAAGAATGTACTAATGAAGTTTGCTAATGAGTTAAGTTAGGACTACGTAAGAGGAAGACTGTCATACAGGATTGACCTTCAGTAGTGATGAATTGGAGATGGAAAGGAATTAGCGTGTAACTTCACATTGTCTAAATACTTTGAGGAACAGCAAGTATTCCTCAGAGCTCATTCACTGGGGAAACAAAACCTTCAAGGAAGGCCGAGCTGTACTTTTTAGTCAGGTAATAACTGTCCGTGAATCTTGTTTAACACACAAGGAGGTATGATTCTCCCTCCACTGGAGGGAGACAAGGGCTAATGAACAAACACAAGCAAATGTCAGCTGTGTAAATTCACTTGTAACAGCTGGAAAGGAGTCTGACCCTTGTGATGTGGCAAACGTTGCCATAGATAGGTATGTCTTCAGTTGCATTCCATAAAGTTGGGCAGAACACAAGACAGTGAATGTCACAGGGGATGTATGAGGTGTGTGCTTGGATGGCTTTTTTTTTCTCAGTTATTAGCTTTTATTTTTTATTACTATTATTATTATTCAGAGTGCGCATGTTTTTGAGGTGATTTGTAACTCATCGGAAGGATTTAGTTGACTGAAATCAAAACAGTTCCAAGGATGGTGATGGAAACACATCTCAAATAGCAACTAATATCCTGTCCTGTGCTCCCTGGAAAATTGCAGACAATTTGAATTAAAAATGTTTATTATTTAATTTTACTGTGTGAAGTTGTTACAAATTTTGTGCTATTGCAGTTCAGTTGATAAGACTTTTTTTTATTAGAAGAATAAGAATTCTTTCTTATTAGAAGAAAAAGAAACAACAGGCAAGAAGACCTCAGTAAAGACAAGGCACATAGTCATAAATAAAGGAAGGCATTAACAGTAACAGCAAAATTAAAGGTATGAAAATATTTGTAGAGAAGAATCACTTAATTCTCTGCTCTAAACTGACAAAATTGCAGTACTCAAATTTTCCTGGTCAGGAGCCAGGATGTTATACAGTAGCAAGACTGACAGACAGCAGCTGCATTGATTGCTTTTTAAATGGGGAGGTGCAACGCAGTTAAAGGAACCAGGACAGATCAGATCTGTCCTAATGTGCTGCTCTTTTCCCACACTGTTGTTCTGGATGCCATGTCTCTACTGTGGAAAATGCCATACAATCAACACTGTTTTTCCAACTAGCATCCAACATTCACAGAGGTCTATTGTGCAAGGATTTTATAGTCTATTTTAAAGGTAGAATTGGAGGAAACTGCAGCAAATCAAGAAATTTGTATATAATTTGCAAAACTACTATTTTGCATTTGCCAGAACATTACTATCTGACTGGCGACTCTCCCCTTCCTTTTTCCTCATTATTCTTCAGTTCTGTGCCCTCATGGTGGCTCCTTTTTGGCTAGTGTCCTCACTGAGAAATCAGACTTCTCTTAGCTGTAAAGTTCCTGGGGACTTACATGAACGCCTGGCTGTTTTGGAAAGTCTTGGTGATGCTCTAGCAATCACACTCACGGGATTTAGCACCTTTTGATGCAATTTAGTTCTGGTGATACTTATACTAGTGTTTCACCTGAAGTCTGCAGTTATTCAACTCCCTCATGAATATGTTAATTATTTCACACTCCTTTAAAAAAAAAAAAAAATCCTTGCAGTCACAGAGCTAACTTTGCATCTTGGGGTGGTATTTAAATAACTTATCTTCATGGAAAATGTACAAGTCTATGTTTAAAAAAAGGATAGTGAATAAATTCAGTGTGGCACAAATCTGACATCTGCATTGCAAAAAATATTCAGTGCAAGTAAATTATACATTTTTTTTGTTACAACAGTTTGGAAACCATACTTGAAAATATTACTTGAATTACTGTCTTTATTCTGCTGTTTCTAAAGAAGCTTTCTACTTGGTAGCTGACTACCTGAAACCTGATACTCTACGTATTTCCTTATTTTCTGATGTAAGATGTATCTTTTATGATCACTCCCATATTCTGATTTTCCTCTGTTGATCAAATAGGTATTTCACATGTTGTTTTCATTATGCTAAGTCCTTATGGGCATAACATTACTATTTTCTCTATGTCTTATATTTTCACTTAATTTCCTTTGTGTGTGAACTTTCCTGTAGTGATTATCTGTCACCCACTTTGTTTGACACTTCATTAATTTTTATTTTATATGATTCCTGGACTTGCTATCAGACTATTATACTAATCTAAAGTTCATTAAATAGGTATCTTATAGAATAAAATTTATTAGTACTGAAGGTATTAAGAATTACAAATATTTCTAGTATTTGTAGTTTTTGCTGTGTTTCATAAACTGTTAGAAACCTCATAAAAAGCTTGACAATAAGAGCCATAAAACCTACTTTTCAGATCAAAGTAGTTCAAAGAAATCTAAATGTGCTTATACCATTTTGTTCCAAAGCCAGTCAAGTGGTGTTTTTTAATTGTCATCAGTGTGTTTAATCAAAGATTTTTATTTAACTAGTCCAATAGCATTCTGGGATGTTTTAGCAATGATATGACTCTAGAAATTTATGCAGCTCTTAT
Organism: Numida meleagris; assembly: GCF_002078875.1. NCBI lineage: Eukaryota > Metazoa > Chordata > Aves > Galliformes > Numididae > Numida > Numida meleagris. Next base: position 45,189,155 of record NC_034410.1, read on the forward strand.
GACCAATGAACTTCAAAGTTGCATTATCTGTACTGCCAGCCTGAGAAGGGAAGGAACAACAATTTTTTCCATGGATATGAAGGGAACAGGTGCTGAGGAACAATGGTTTCGAAGAATGCTGTAACTTACCTAGGACTGAGTAGCAAGTTGCTTCCAGAACAGGTCTATCACATTTTAGGCTAATGTTCTGATTAATCTGTTTACTCTGCATCTGAAATAAATTCTTATTGTCTCCCTGAGAGCACCTGGATTATTTGAATCCTTTAATCTATTCATCAGGGGCATTGCTGGCTTTATGGCTGTTTTCTGTTTGAATGTTTGCATTTTCCTTTTACAGGAAGATGAGGAATCTCTTCCCTACATATTTCAGGTTACTCACAACTTCAGTGGGTCTGCAGGTAATAGAAGGGAAAGTTCTGTAATGGAGACAGATGGAGAGAGCTGAAACTTTAAACTGAATTATTCAGATGTCAGGAAGAAGTACTTCTCCATCTTCTAAAAATCATTTGTTTAAAAACAACAGTGAGAACTTTGTCTCTTTCTGTTCACGGAAACAGTAACTTTTAACTTCTAACCATAAAGTGGATGAAGGTGTACTCAAACATCAACTGCTCCTCTCTGTGTGGGTGCAAAGATACTCAAGGGTTTCAAAACATCGGAATAATAATTTTTACTATTATTTTCCATTGCAGTAGATTATGCTTGAGTTTCTAGAAGCCATTACTCTAAGATCTGTACTTCAGATGTTGTGACTAGTGCTTGAATTCGAGACTTAAGGGAAAGAGTTCAGCACCAAAGGGTTGTGTGTTGACTTGTGTCAGTCCTCAGAAGTCATTTAGGCAGATGTGATGTGAGACTGGGATTGTAGCTTAATTGAAGGGTTGTAACTGAGCCCTCCAGGGAACTGAAAATGTTTTCGTTCTGGTTGTAAATGTAATGTGGTAATGTTCCTTGGTGAATCGTTTGTGGTTTAATCTCTTGCTAACGAGAGGCAGGGAGAGAAGCTGGCACTGTGGCTTCATGATGTGAATCCCTCATGTCTCATGTTATGAATAGGCTTCTCCTGAGCTCTGTCTTGGGGTATTGCAGACATGGAAGGGAAGGGTAAAATATTGATGAAAATTGCTCTGTGAAATTTCCCTTGTTCTGTGTTGGGAGTGAATGCTCTTCTTCTCTTCAAGGTGGGCATTGTTTTGAAACCAAACCAAACCAAAAACACACTAATAAATGCATTTGGCTTAATTGCAATCAGCAGGTGTATTCTGAAGTGTAACTGACTCCTCTCCATCAATGCCAAGTGGTTCTATTCTTTTTCCCTAGTGTAGGCAAGTCTTGAAGGGAGTATTGACCTGAGCCAATAGATCTTGGCTACCTGTGGATTGAAGGTTTTCGGTATGTTCTGAGACACTGTATGCAAATTTTAGTTGGAGTTCTGCTTGAATGTAGATTCCAGAAACAATATAATCACCTGAAAGTTGAAAACTTCAGTTGCCAAGTAATGTTAAGAACTGTAGTCTTAAACTTGTATGAATAATTTCATATTTGGACCTCAGACATTGTGTACAGGACTTGCTGTTGTGTATGTGTATGTCTTGCTTCAGTAACGCACCACTTTGCTTTCATTCTTTGGTTGTGGAGTTGAAAATCTCCGCAGTGGAATAGTTGAGAGAGTTCTGGATGTTTTGAGTCTCAGTGAGCTCTACTAGGATGCAAACGTGTGGGCAGGTGGGAGCTCAGCCCATCCACATGCTGAAACAAACAGTGGAAGCAACTCTGTTTGGAATTTGCTGTATTTGCAAGGGAATAAAATGTGGATTGACTTTGAGTGGCTAAATCGATATTCCAGGGATCTGTGAACAGCAATTTCATACTCAGCTTTGCTTTGTAATCCTTTACTCTTTCTGAACAATAGTCACAATTGGAGTACTTTTGTAATTTATTTTATCTTCTGTAAACCAGCCGGTTGTGGAAAAAGGTGTCTTACTGGGCTAGATGGAAACAATTCTACATGAGAGATTACGAGATAAATTGGCACAGCCCAACCTAAAGGGATGGCGACTATTTGTGAGGTGACAAAAGTCTCAGTTCATTTTGAGAGCTTCACAGTTCAAGAATCAATTGGATTTGCATATCCCAAAAGTTCAGGAATTGATTTCCTAAATGATGATATTCAAGGCATAATGATCATGTCTGCCTGTTATTATATGATCAAATATATTCCATGGAGGGTGAATTATTTAATCTCTGTGGAAACATGGAATCTTCATGATGCATTAGGATTATAATGGGCACTTTTTTTTCCAAAGGAATGAAATTGTTCCATCTTCTAAACAAATGATCTGTGATGCCTCGAAGGCTGCTTGGAGAGGTAGATAATTAGCTACCCCACTGCCTAGAGAAATAGCTTGGAGAATTTTAGAAGCCTTATGCAAATGGTTTGGGATATTATACAAAATTAGTTTCAGTTAGGCTCAAATTTATCTAATTTAATTTAATTATTGGGAAAAGTAAATCTTTGAGGGGGAAGAAAGGAAACCTGACACGAGCAGAAGTCAGGGCTAAAAAGACTGCGATATAGACTGCAACAATTAGATACTGATGGATTTACAGCTGCCGTTTACTTTGTAGGCTTTCACCTCTAAGGCATCAGTAATGACTTTGTTCTATAAGACTTCATCTATCAGAATTAATACCCCAGGCTACAGGTGGAATAATCACTAAACTGAATTAAACCCTGTTGCTGATTATGTCTGTATTGTATTTTAGTGGACTGCGTACTCAGCTAGTAACTCTCCATCCTTCTGGGATTTTGAAGTTCTAGTGTGTCCTGCTTCTTCTGTTTAAAGTTGCAAGGAGTCTCTGGCAGGGAGTGGGTCGTTCTTGGAGATGGAAACTTGATGGCTGTACCAGGGCTTGAGAGCCTGATTGCTTGCCTGTGGGAGCTGTGGTGGCTCTTTCATGCCCCTGTGATGTCTCCAACCATCTTTTCATTCCAGACTGGTTGAGGGTGCATCAAATTTCTTCTTAATCTGAGGAAGATGGTTGAGAGATTAGAGAAGCAGGTGGTGCACAGCTGATTGCTGGTGGCTGTTAGCTGCCTCTTCAATATGCAGAGCTCAGGCAGAGAGCAAAAAAGAAAAGGAAATATATTGGAAGTGGCTCAGGCTTTTACTGCTTGGCCTGTGGTTTAGTGGTTGAAATGGGACCAGAGAAGCTGGGACATGGCAGCTGCGTTGCCTGAGGTAGGTAGGCAGACTACCAAGGTAGGCTGGTGTGAGCCTCTCCTGTTTGACAGATGTAAGTTAATGCTGTTACATGGTGGATGAAAAGAGGTATGTAGTATGTCAGGTAAGAGTGGATGGGTCAGTGGTGCCTATGAAGAAAGAGAGAAGGGTAGGTTCCTGCTGGAATGATGATCAAGGGGGTTATTACAGACAAAATCTGTACTGATACAAGCAGAGCTGGGAAGTTTTACACTCAGTTTTCATTAGTTGAACTTCAGCAACTTCAGTGAACTTTTGTTTTGTTTCATCACGCATGATGGTTTTGTAGGCTGTTTTAACAACATCAAATGTGATGTGACCACTGTAAGAGCAAATTCACCGAGCAATCTAAATACATGTTTCTGAAAAAGCTTCCTCAGCAAGCGTTTGCTTCACTTGGTGCTTTTGGAACATGTCCTGAAATTTTCATCTAGCATGTTGTCTTGTGAGCTCTTTTGTTTTGCTCTCGAGTATTTTGGTGCCAACTTTTATAATGTAATTAAGAGTTTAATTACAGTAAAAGCATTTTATTTTATGGCAAGTGACTATTTTAACAGTGACATTTCTCCATATACTTATCAGTAGAGGAACCATGTCACTTCATAGGATAAACACAGTTTATCCTGTGTTGAAATTGTTTATGTAGCCACCACAGGTTTAGGCACATATGTGGTATGTTGTTATTCTAAGATAGTTTAAGAATATTGTATTGAAGATACAGGCAAAAAAAAACCTTCTAAACTTTAGTTATAAAGCTCTGAATGCAAAGTTCTGTTGACCTGTAGTTAAACAATTACTTTTGACATGTAAAGTTTGCATGATATCCTGGAAGTCCTCCTTAGGCCTTTAGGAACTTAAAAGGATGTATTGTGAAGCTCAAAGTGTGGTGTTGTTTCAGACACAGCAGCCTACACTCAAACATTATATAAACAACTTGGGTCAAGTATAATTGTGTATTTGCATAAAATTATTTTGGTATTTAATAGCTTTATTTAACCTGCAAAGTGTCGTGTCATCCAGTGTATGTATAGTAGATGCTTGATGAGGATATTGTTGTTTTCAGTTCTGTCACTTTCCCAGTGGCAGAACTTCTACTTTCTGGGTCAAACCAGTCAGTTGAAGAGAAGAGTCAGGGAAAAGCAGACACCTGGCTTGAATCTGTTCTCATTTAAAAAGAAGAAAAAAAATAAACAGAAAACAAGCCAACAGCAAACTAGCAACTGACCCCAAAAGTTTGCTGTTCTGTTCTATAGAGCAGAGCTGTCTTCTCTGCCTCTAACAATATCAGCACTACAAGAGGAGTGCTTATATATAACCTATACATACATGAACTGTTTGCTTCTATGGTAGCTGTCCTGAAAGTAATGCAAAAATTATTTCAGAAGAGAGCCTTAAACTTTTTTGCAGTTAAACTCCTAGTTTGAAAAATACCTTGGTTTTATATCTTGCTTATATTATTTTTAGATATCTATTGCTCTTTGCTTATAATAAGCTGTTGAAGCTTGATGCTATAACCTAATCTTTACTTGAAACTCACTTTCCATTTTTCAGCATTTTGTAATTATTGTAACATTGTTCCTAAGAAAAGGCTCAAGAATCCTTTCTAGGGCCCACTGTCCTTACCCTGTATTGAGTGATGTTCCTGGTGAGAATCTGTAAACAAAATTTGGTAGAAGCTAAAGGTAGGTCAACTGTTGGTGATTTCCATTTGAGCAGTTGAGACTTCATTTTTAAATAAGACTTAGGTTTCATAAGTGTGATTAACAAAGATAAAGTCAGAGAAGTACCTTTTTGCCCTTGTAACACTGTATTGATGACATATCATCTTGAAATCTTTTAGTATCCACTATTTAATTAGCTACCTTGTTTTTAGTCACCTCAAATACATGTGAAAATCATTAATACAGAGACTGTCATCAAATACACAAATGTTTATAAATGCTGCTTTCTGATGTTTATTTGTGTTTGTATTGTGGCATTCACGCAAGTTTTGCCCTTCTTTAGCAGTAAGGCTATACTTCTGGATCTGTTTTTGGCCATCACTGACAATTCACCCTGTTTTAACTTAACAAAACTAGCTTTTAACCATAAAGGATAAACAAAAGTCTTTCGAAGTAGGAACATGACAATACTGATAACTTAGGCCCAAAGGTGATTTTAATGCATGAAGATCTTGGCTGAAGGAAATGGAGAGGAGTATGTTGTTTTTTTTCCCCAGAATATCATCATTTTTATTACTTATCATCGCTCAAGTTAGAAAAATAAGTAATAAATCTTTTTTTCAGCAAAGAATGCAAATATTATTCTTGCCTGTAGAGGTGTGCCAAAATGCTTTGTTAGTTATGGATGAACATTAACATTTGCTTAAAAACTGAGAATTCCTCAGCGTTTGTGACAGTAACAGTGCCAGCAAAAATACAGACATAGGAACACATGCTGTTTTGCTTGGAGGCAAGAAGGAGCTAATGTTCTGTAAGCATCTAGAGGGAGGATATTATTATTTTTCTTCCCAAAACATAGAAAACATTGGTTAAAGGCAAATGAGCTGCTTGATAACAATGGATGGTCCTTTGTAAGGCAGCACTGTCCTTGCCACATAAAAAGTATAGAAAAATCTCTAGATAACTTACTCGAATAAACACCAGGTGTTCTCTTCCTTCAAGCACATATTGACTTGCTAACCTTTCGCTAATCTTTCTTAATCTTTGTCAATATTTACCTCTTCATGCAATAAATACCAAGAAGTCAACAGAACCCAACTTCATCTTGATTTTTTTGCACTTGTGTTATTTCTTTGCCAATTTCAGTGAAATTCATACATAGCTTGAGAACGATAAATTAGACTGGCAACGTAAATCCTGTTATATAGTTTGTAGTAATAAATCTAATGAACAGTTCAGACCTCTGGCTGTAAGCAGAACTCCTCCAGACCTCTTCTAAAGTGCTAGAGAATATCAGATATTTTTGACCTTTGATATGTGTGATTCTTGTAAGACTGAATATAGCCTTGGTATGTTACCAACCAGTTGAGTTCTATGTTTAGTTAAAATGTATTACACAACTTCTTGTAAGATTCTTTAGATAACTGGTGCACTAGACAACCATGAAACATCCTGTGTGGGTGTGTACTTCTCTAAAACTAGGTGGTTACAAGCATATTCTTTAAAAGAAAATGGTATGGTGGTGGTGGTGTTCTCAGTTGTGTGGTGTTTTCTTTTTTTTAGTATCTGTTGAGATCACTGTTTATCACTCTTTCTGCTGTGCTCACTTGTTTTGCACTTGATCAAAAACTTTAACAGTGGAAGGAGTCTGAGAAACTATGCTTCTGTTAGTTGTTAACTATAATATCTAGTCAGGCTGCTGGTGGAGGTGGCAGAAAGGGGCATTCATGAAGTCAGAGCCCGGCTCCAGCCCCTTGGTCACAATGTGGGCACTGAATTAAGTTCGAGCTGTAGCTGTGTGCCGAGGGCAGCCTTCTGCATCTCTGTCAACATAACCTCCTTAAACTTTCCTAACTAAATTTCCAAAAGTCTTGTGAAAGCAGTGAAGGTGAGATTTGTTAGTGATATTGCTCAGAGTGAAACATTAGCTTCTTGAAAACTGCTTACTTAATAGCAAACTAGTTGCTTTTGAGGTAATCATGACTGTATTAGTACGAGGCTTGCCTGTACCTCTTGATCTTTTGCTTGTCTGAATGTCTGCAAGAGTGCTTCATTTAACAAACATATCAAGAGAAGAATAATTCAGTTCTCAGAAGTATAGTAAGTATTACACAGTAGATACTCAGGTGTAGCATGTGTCTGGAAGGAGAAGCCCAGTTTAGGTGCAGAAAGTAGTGGTGGAACTGTGCTAGCTATGGGAAGTGAAATACGGAAAGGAGGGGAAGCAGTTAAATGTGTGCACAAGCAAGTCCTGAGAAGAAATTAAGGCTTAGATTGCTGTCTCCTTTCCAAATTGTCAAGCCCCATCCTCAATCTCTGAGGGACATGTGGGTGTCTGATGTCACGCTGCTGAGGTGGTTTTTATCACTGAGTTGCATGGAATGTCTATCTCTAATGCTGACTAACCAAAGGACACGGACAGAAATTAACAAAACTGCAATTGTTTTCACAGTATTCAGTGTATTAGTAGTGTAGTATATGTAGTGTATTTTCCAACTATTTTCTCCTCAGAAAATCAAAACATTTTTCTGGGAAACTACTTACTTCCTTGAAAAATTTTGGCAGAAGATCATTGGAACACCTTGTTGGCCTTTGCTTGACTTCATGGCATTAAAGTCAAAAAGATTAGCTGTGAAAAACTGCAGTTTCCTTTCTTCCCAGTTTGAGCCAAGAGAGACTTCAAACAGTAGGAATCTTATGTGATCAAGGAATCATGGGGAAAAGTGCAAAAGCAGGGATGTCACAGATTTATGTCTTGGAAGAGAACTGAGTTGAGATCTGTGATTCAGATCAACTTTGGCTGCTTAAGTAGCTCTGTTAATTAGCATTAGATCCTGACATAGCTGTATTACTTGGTATGCATTAGTAGGAAACTGTAAAATAAGTTATTAAACCCAAAGGGCATTAAATGTCTCCTACCTTAGCTACTGAAAACAGTACAGCAGTAGGAATAGGGGGAGGCCATTCACGTTACTGCTTTCTCTTCCTCTGGAACTTCATGTCTTATTAAAAAGCTTCCCAGAAGGATTATTGGGCTGAAATTATATATTAAAAATGAAAACACAGTAGTTATTCACTTGCCTACAAAAACAAATGGTTACCATAAAAGTATACTGTTTAGAGAAGTCAGTTATGCCTTAAAGAGGGAAGAAGAGAAATTTTTAGCAATGTTTTGGAGAATTAGCCTCTGAAATGCATTGTATAAAAGAGCAGCGATGTAGCTGGGGATATGTAAGTATTTTGGTGTCTGCCTTTGTGAAGATTTGGGACTGGTTGAATCAGCTTCCTTGTGAGGGCGGCAGTCCCATTATGTTTTTTCCAGGTTGGCTGGTGTAATTGTTTTTTCTCAGGTTATCACCATGTTCAATCAAAAAGCTAATATGTGCATTATTGCTTTGCTAGTTTTTAAGCCCTTTTCTCATTATAGGTATCGATCTTGATTAAAAGCTGTTCTCCAAATGTTTGGTTCCATTGACATGAAGTGATTCTTGCCTCTCCGTCTGCTACCACAGGGAAGGTAGCCTCATTCAGGTTAATTGCCAGTGCTTGATGCTAAATGCAAATGCCAGAGCACTGCTTGAGGTGAAAATTCAAAAATAAAAAAGAGCAGCTGTTAAAATGTCCTTTCCTTCTGTATTTACCAGAACAGGCGTGCTTTCCATTGGCATCATAATATGCCAGAGAAAATGTCATGAATACTATTTTCAAGACAGATAATTTTCAGTTCTTTGTCAGTGAATGTGTATTGTCTCAGTCCTTCACCAGGAGCTGGGGGAAGGGACAATAGCAGCAGACAGCAGTGGGTATAGAAGTAAACAACAATCAAAACACAATGAGCCAGTGCCAGAAGGAGGACTGATGTGCAGGCATGTTGAGCGCGGACAAAACCAGAAGCACTGCAATTGTAATCTGAAATGTGTGGGTGGGCTCTCGTGTCGGTGATGGTGATGATTTGCACAGGCATAAATCTCCAGACAGGATTTGCAAGAACACGGTAGCCTTTCACAACAGATAACCAGTTCAAAAATACTTAGAGACGGGCCTTTGTAAATGTTCTCTGTGCGACGCTCTGTCTAGTTAGGGCCTTAACAATGATGCTGTTTTATTGCAACTTTCTTAACAGTGATGAAAGAAAACTTGTACCAGGCTCAGATGTCCTGAAATCTAACTGCTCACTACAACCTACAGTTTTACAGGCAAAAGAAAAAGGCAGGGTAATTGAAACTGATTCCCTGTGTAGTTCAAGCTGTGAGAATTCCTGTGCAGCATCTGAATTTGATACTGGGGGGACTTTTTAAAACTAGCAGTGGTGTGTGGGTTAAAAATTCCCGGAATTGTTCGATTTAAGATTGGTTGTAAACAGTAGTAAACTGCCCCAGTGGCAAATGTACTTTACTTAGCATTTGGGCTTTATTCCTTATCTGAACTGGTTTTGTTTCTGTTTCTGGCTCTTAGATCTTCCTATATACTTGTCTGTCAGGCAGAGATCCTTCCACTACAGATTTTTGTTTTGTCCCATATTTAGTCAGGCGTTATCCTTAAGTTACTCTTCTCTGTGACGTGGACTGACTTTTAGTAGAAGGTGAAACGTAAACTTTTAATCATTTTTCTGACTCTTTTCTGATTTTTTCCACAGCATATTTTAGGTCCAAAATAAAGCCTGGAGTCTTTTGTGGCAAAATAAATTCTGTTATGAACTCAGTCTCAAAACAGCCCTAAATGAAATGTTTTGGTTTGGCTGTCTATCTGGAAGATCTCTCTTGTCAATATTTTCTCTCAGCAGGTAAAAACAAGGAAAAATGGAAACTTAATCTTGGAGGCTGAATGCCTTGGTGCTCTGTGCTCTGTTGGTGTTAATGTGTATCTGCCCTCAAGCCAGATGTAGTCACACAGCTACCTGCCTGGAAGGCTCCTGCAAAATTGAATTTGGCAACAACTTCCCCAACAAGTGGACAGGAACTTCATTGCTTAGTTTTCCTGATGGGTTTTTCTTTTATTAAATTGGATATGTAATGATAAATTGATTATTTTCTGTTTGAGAAGTGGGAGGGGAGTGGAGAAAATGACTCCAGGATCTGGGGATCCCTAAAGGAGCTGTTTTGGATTGTGTATCTTTCTTTCCAGGGACTGAATTTCTTCCTGCAGCATGAGAACATGAGTTTAGGCCTAATTAACACAGCATCAGAGAAAGCTTGAGTCCTAGAGATTGTTGTGAGAGAATTCCTCTTCTCTCTCATCAAAGATTTAAGCTTTGATGCTGCTGCTCAAACTGAACAGCACCTTGTCCCAGAAGAATTCTTTGCCCTCTTGAGAGATTGTTCAAAGTATAGACACTTGCCAATGTGAATGAAGAGTTTCAGGTCTTTCAGATGCTGTTTTAGAAAAACATTCCAGATCCATTAAAAGGAAGCAAGAACTCTGTTCTTTGTTGATTACTTTGTCTCATGATCTCAAAAGTTATTGGAGCAAGGGTTATCTCTTACAGTGCCAGGCATCCAACTACTTAGCTGGCTCTCATGTTATCTGGAATAGACAAGTCAGTACAGAAATCTGGAATAATACTCTTTTTTTTTTTTTTTTTTGTAAACATATAGAGGCCTTATTGCAATGTAGCTTATACCTTGAAATGCAGTGGTCAAAACGTAAGTTGCAAATGCACAAATTCATGTATCTGCCATTGTTTGTTCTTTGTCTGAGAAGTGGGCAAAGCACACCTCAAAAATGCTTGAGCTGTTTACCTTCTCTTAAAAAAATAAAGCTAAAAATAAGGTAAATTAATGCTGTCTTTTTTTCTATTCAAACATATTCTAAACTAAGCTGTTACCTTCATTTTCCTTTGTTCAAGTAAATAGAGCCGCATCTGTAGTAATAAGTTGGGAAGATAATCAAGTCACTCTTTTCTTCCAGAATTTTTTTATTTTTTAGAAAGTCTCATGTATTAATGAAGCAGATGCTCACTATTGAGCTTAAGCAATCTCCTTTTAGAAGCCAAAATAGTTTATGTTTGCTTGAATGACATGAATATTTTGGTTAAGTTAGAAAGCAAAGGAATTGAGGTATGCTTGAACACAAATATTGATATGTCAGTGCACTTAAAATCTCATGCTTTGAAAAATCAAACTATTCCTTCGAACACATTACATGGTGCTTGAATATTTATCGAGCATACCTGAATTTTATTAAGGGAAAAATTTAATGAGATGGAATGGGCTTTTAAGGATACATCAGCTTCTTCAAGGTATTGCTCCTTAAATCTCATTTGTTTATCTTCTCATTTGAAGTGCTACATGATAAATTAACTGGTGATGATACAATATTTGATGTTGTGCACTTCTATTTCTATGACTTTAGCAAAATCTCTATTTTTATTAGGAGATATTTTTCCTTTAATGACTTTCTTGATGTGTTTGGGTTTCAAATAATCTGTTTTCATTTTGCCTAGTTGTATGGCGTTATTCTAGTTCTTCTGAATGACATGATTGTTATTAAGTAATGAATATAATTATGTTCAAATAAGTAATTTTAAAGGAAGTTTTTTCAAAACAGAATCCAAAAAAGAATAAAGTAAGAATAAAGGAAACTGGATTTCCTGTATCTTGCTTCCTCTGTGGAGCATCTGAGGAATAAGAAAGTCACCAGTTGTCAGTCAACACCAGTGAAACTCTTTCCCATTTGATTCAGCTTTAGATTAATTGAAACAGGCAATATTGATTGTTGCCACTGAAAAGAACAGGAAGTTCATTTGTATGGCTTTCCAAGTTGAATAACTTGGAAAGTGAGTCCAACTCTTATGCAGGCGTGCTTTTTGTTTAATATTTGCTCTTGAAGGAAAATATCCTATTGGCATTTGGAAGGAGATGCTCATTTCAAAGTCGAACGTGCTATGTGTGATCTAATGTACGGCAGTTCACTGAGGCTTTAGAATCCACTGGTGGTTATTGGATGCCATCTTGAAATATCATGTTTCTGGGATAGCAGTTTCTTCTTAATTCAGACATTTATTTATTGCCTACAGAAACCCAGCTCTTTCTACCTCTGCTAGTATTAATCGCTTCCTACTCTGTCACTTGTTGCCTGCCAAAAAATTTCAGGGTCAGAAATTATCAAAAACTTGTTTCTGGATGTTGCTTGATAGCTGGGACAACAAAGCCCATAGCATTAGTGCAGGTCAGTAAATTGCTCTTGAAAACCTGGGAGCTTTACTCAACAATATCTTTCGTTTAATTTGGCTCAGTGAATAGTTCTTCCATTCCTGGATCAAGCCTGGATCTTGCATAAGGTATTCAGACAGCTCCCTCAGTCAGGTCCAGCTTATGATGCTTTTGACTAATTGCATTTAGCATTTGAGTCTAAATGAATTAAAAAGAAAAGTCTGAATAGGATTTTCAGTCTTTATTGAAATAAGGTGAAAGTAAACATAGGCACTGCAGGAACCTCAGCCATTTTGACAAGCAACTGTACCTGCAAAGTTGATCCACGTTAGGGAAATTAAAGTGGGAAGATTTTCTTCCACCTACTGCAAGCCTCTCCAGAGAAGTAATGTCTTATAGCAGGGCAGTAGTTTTGTGCTCAGGTGCTGGAGAAGAGATGCTGTAAACCTGTGTCACGGTGCCACCTGGTGACTCCCACCGGAACAGGAGGTTGAGGCAACTATGACAGCCTCGCGTGTGCCATTAGTCGGCTAATTCATTCCACCAATTTGCCACCAAATTCTTCCTCTGGTTCCTGCAGCAATGAAGGAGTGGGAGAAATGACTCAATGCCACAGAAGTAACTTCTGATATTTCATGTTTAACTCTGGATGTTGTGATCCACAAGCACACTGAACACTTACAGTTACCTAAAGGAATGGGCATTTCTGTCTGTAAGCACAGCCAGAAGCATTACTATGTCCATGCAGTAGCTTTTGTGCCAAATGGATAGCAAATATGAATTATTTATAGTTCATATTGTAGCTGCTCTGCACTGTCAGCCTGTGCAGGACAATGATGTCTTGAAAGCTCAGAACTACCTTCTGGATGTATGCAGGGGGATCCTGAGGGTTTGCCAGTTGTCCCCTTACAAGGAAGAAGTTTGTATTTCTAATAATGTTGTTCTTATGCTTGCTAGGTATATTTCTACTTTGATTATGATCAGACTTTTATCATGTTTATCTTCATGGTGGAATATTGTAGGAGTCAGCACAATTGGTTTTACAGCATCGCTTTGGATGTCAAGTGATGTTTGACACTGGGTAGCTGGTATAGACAGCCATGTAACTTTCTATTGCAGACCAGAGTTGAAGAAGTTGGCGTGAGGACTTGGAGTCTACTGATTCCCTGGGATGGGGAGGGCTGGGTCACTATGCTTCTCAAGCTGCTTGCACGCCTAATATGATAACTTCACTTAAATTTAGAAGGATATTTTTTGGAAATATAGGTGATTTTTTTTTTAAAAGACAGGATGAATAGTGAAAAACACTTGGAGGCGGAGTCCATGGTCTAGCTCTAAGCTACTAAAAAATGTTTTCCTACTGTGAATTGTTCTTTACTCTCTTTCAAGTAGATAATTATTTTATGTAACTTCATTTTTAGTTTTACATCTGGGTTGAATAATTAAAAAAAAACAACAACCAAACATGTTGATTGTCAGCCAGAGTTGCAGTCCTATCCTCCTAACCCATCCTGGTGTAGGGGAAGTGAGAATACATTCCCTTCTCCCTTTCCCCATGGTGATGTCTAATGTTGCTACATCCTTAACTGCCATAGACAAGTGCGTATCAAGGATCCAAACATCTTTCATATTTTAAAAGCTCCACCTGTCCTGAGAGCATGCTTTGCCTAGAGTGGGTCAAGGTCTTTGACATCTCCTCTGAGACAATAGCTCTTAAGTCACGACAGTGTTCTTGGACACTTGGACAACACTGAAGTGAAAGCTCATATTAATGGAGAATGGACACTTCATATCTAAATGCTCAGAAGTCAGGAGAGAAAGTTAATGATCTCAGTGTAACATTCACCTACTTAGAATTTTTCTAGGTTGCTGGGAAGACAGTTACTTTATGAAGGAAAGCACAAGATGTGCCAAACAGTTAATGTGAAACCTTAATGAGTTAATGATATCTTAATGTTTTTTATTTCCCTATTGTGTCACTAAAGCTTCTCACCTTTAAAGGTGATTTCAAGGTTGGTTTGTTTTTTTTTTTTAATTCTCTTTTGTTGTTGTTGTTTCTGCTTTGTACACATTACCAAAGAATCTACCCACTGATATGCGGGTGCTTCCTGCCTTGAAAATCTGGTTGGAATGAGGAGATGATGTTTGTATTTGGCTGGTATCTGAGGGCAGCAAATGTTCTTAAAAACACAAAAGTCAGGCTTTTCATTAAAAAAAAAATAAAATCTCGTTTCCCAAACAAAGCATCAGTCCTCTTCCTACTTTCCAAAGCATTTTTCATCATTGGTATCTGTTACTATTACTTCACTATTAGCAAGCTGTCAGTTAATAGGAGCCTTCTCTCCCCTTCCCCTCTCTAGTAGGTTTGGAAATATCTTCAAGATAAGAAGGACTGAAAATAATTCCACGATAGAAAACAGACAAGCAGTATTCTCCTTCACTGTTTGAAGCTGCGTATTTGCATCCTTTCTAGGGAAAACTGTATCACTGCTCTTGTGAAGGACTGTTTTGCTGCAAACCCCTCTCCTTGCTCTTGAGATAGTGTCGATTAAGTGACTCATGTCACAGCTCTTGATTGAGAGAGATCTGCATTGGTGATTACGTGTTAGGAGTCTGCTCCTAATCCATTTAAATAACTTGTAAATTACTTGCCTTCATTTTGTCTTTGCTTTCACTATTGTGTGGCACCTTCTTCTTTGCATCTCAGGGTGAGCTATTTCCTCATTCCTAAAGAATTGACTCACATAATCCCACAAAGTATAAGGAAAACACATACTTAGAGAAGTTTCAGCTATTACTTATGTTACGATGATGTGTTTGGATTCCATTGGACAGCTCATCTACTAAGCTGGCAAAAATTCTTAGATTATCTTCACTTGAATTATCATGCAATTGTATTGGATCTTGAGGACAGCTGTTTTCAGGAATTACAAGACTATTTTGATCTTCAGCAGTGGTTCTCTCATCAGGTATTTTCTGGTCCCTACACAGTGTCTGGATTTGTTGTTGGTCTGCACAAATATTTTTAGTGTTCTCTAGACATTAAACTTTTTGGAGATGAAACCAGTTGCAGGAGTGGTTAGGCAGTCCAGCAGAGATGATGCAGTGGGTGGGGACTACTAAAGAAAGGGGAGCAGTTCCTTTTCCACTCTGTGGATCCTGCTGTGGTGGTCTTACATGCTTCTTGCATCAGCTCTGGTGCTTTTCTGATCCTGAAATAAACTAACAGCTCACTGGCTAAGAAGAAAGCCAGTCGTTGCATTGATTGCGTTGGTTTCCTGCTGGATTAATGAGGTGAATACTTTCACCATACAGTTAGAAAAACATTAGAACTGTGAATTATTGGACAGTAGAAAAAGTAGTAGAGGAATCCTCCTGTTATCCCATGAACCTAATCACTATTAGAAATAATGCTCCTTCCACATTTCTTCCATTTCCAAGCTTGTAAGTAATTCAGCTAATGGCTTCTCTTCTATGGATAATATTAAGGTACTTAGCATTTTTTACAGTGAATCTTCTATTTCTTGGTATCTGTAAAATAATATTTTTGCAGCCTGTTACTATCTAATCATAGGCAAGGTTTTACTTTCTCCTTTATGAGCTACATTCCTTACTTTGGATAATTGCTTGTTCCTGTTATTAGCTGACTAATAGATGACCGTAACATTGATTTTAATAGTTCATTTTGCTCACAGTGGGCCATGGGAGACTAGAAAGACTAAAATCTTTGAGCACAGAAGAGAAAAATATAAGTCATTTTAATTGTATTGGGTGAGAACCACAAAGTATAGAACAAAATCAATCTCAGCATCATCAGGTAGTTGCTGTTTTCTTTATGCAGTTTAAACTTTCTTCATAAAGTTTTCTGCATTAAGGTTAAAATTTTGTTTTGATACTTTTGATGCCTTTGTTCTGAACTTACACTAAGGCAAAAAATCCTAGTTCCCCAAAGGGAAATTTAAACCAACCTAACAGCATCTGAATCAGCAAAACTTTTTGGTTTCCTGTTTGCTTTTTTCTTCTTACATGTTGTTATAATGGAGTTGATTCAAAAGGAAACAATTCTGAAACTTTTAGAACAATTTATTATATTGGTATATTGTTACTGCTGATTCTGGCAGCCCTCTGACCTCTGTGACAGGAATATTTTCCCCATTTGTAGTGTCATTCGGGGCAACTGTGCGTGCATGAGAATTATCAGGACTTGGCTTACCTCAACTAGAAAGGAGCTTGGAGCTGATAAGCAGTAATACAATTGTTAATGCAAGAGCGTTCATGAGCAGATGCAGCCTCTGCAGGAATGGGCAGGCTGGCCAGCCCTAATCACATCAGCTGGCACTGGGGTGGGATGTCTTGTCTGTCATACCTCCATCCCCCCACTAAGTACTGGCCAGCAGCATCCCTGGGGCATGTGGAGAAGTCTGCTACTGTTTAATAGTATTGTTGATTTTATCCAAATTTAGCAACGGTTGTAGCATATAAATACTTGAGATCTCTTCTCCAGTCTTATTCAGGTAGATTCTGACTTGGTTAATCCGTGGAAAAAACACAGCTTTTTTTTCAGTTTTGAATTGTTTTAGTATTAAAAAGAAGATCATATATTGATGCTACCTTGATTTCTATTGATGAGTGTACTTGTTAATGTTGTAGATTTTAAAGAAACTTCCATATTTAAAGGCTAAAAGGTTAACAACCGAACCCAGATTGTCTCCAGTGAATCAAGCTCAATTTTCTTGAGCTTATTGAAAGCAATCTGCTCCAAAGAAACTAATTAGAGCGAATACAGAATGTCTGGGCTGTGCAGTCTATGCAGTCTCAAAGATTTTGTTCGTTTATTTCCTGTTATTTTGTAGAATCAGGTAGTTGTCTGTCTCTTTCTCTTTTGGTAGTGGTGATGTGGAAAGCAAAATACACTCCTCTGAAATACCAAATTGGGCCTGGTGTACTACAAGAGGGATGCTCTGATACTGCTAGCTGGATAACTATGCTAACAAAAATGATACTGTCAGATTCATCAGCTGTCTGTAGTTGAACTGATGGCTGCTGGCTGGCTCAGATGATTCAGAGGGTGCAAAAACCACATTTAATAATTACTTAAGGACACTTAATTGAGGCTTGTAATGTTAAGTAATTAAGTATACTTTCCATTTTATTATTATTATTTTTATTTAGTCACGTTCCTTACTCTGGTGTATTGTTTGTTTTGAACTTGAGAGTGGTGATCAAGCTGTTCTTGTCATGTTTTGCTCCATGCAGGAGGGAAGTGTTACTTCGTTACATAGAAGACAACAGCATCACTTCAGATCTGGATGTAGATGGCCTTGGAGTTGCTAACAGTTGAATCAAAAGGTCTGATTTCTATACTCCTGGGATATGTGGGATGTGGATTTGCAGGATTAAGTTTTGACAGCAGTGTTTGAACAATTATTTGTTTAAGTCCCAAAAGTCTTATTTTGTGGCAATAATGATAGAGCATGTAACAATTTTGAACTTGCTTGATATCCCTTAGGCAATTGGTCTTTTTATCTATGTGAAGGTCTTTTCTTCCTAGAACTCTAGGCATCCTGAAAATGTATCAAATTACTCTCTTTTTTGAAAGTGGGGCCTTTTATATCTAATTTAAATAACTTGGTAGATCTCTGATAGCCTTTGCAGGGCATGATAGTTTCTAGTGCAGTTTGGAATAGTTCTTTATATGTTAAGCAGCTGTGTTTTAACCAACAAAACAAACAGAGGGGTGCAGAGCATTTTGTAGTGGGGGATCTGGTGGTGGATCAGATCTGATATGGTCCTCATTTGAATCTGAGCCCTTTGAAGAAACATCAGAAGCCCTTTTACTTCTGTAAAGCTGTTGCTTTCCTGCAGAGCATCTACCAATCACTCCTCATACTGTTTGTTGGCCTGATACCTGAGAAGTCCCTGGTTCTATAAAGACGATTAGGAAAGTTGGCAATACTTGTCTTTACTGGGTAGAAAGTGCCTGTATATTCTGATAATGGGCTGGTGGCACATTCCCCATAGATAAGGAAGTGACTGTTGAACTTCTTAACTGTTCCAGAAGCATTCCTAAATTATTCTCCACTTTCAGAACTATGTTTTAAGAGAATCGAATTTTGCTTTTATGTCCCAAAATGTTACAGCTAAAAATAGATGCTGAGAAGCAGGGTTTTATTGTTTGTTTCCTTAAAAAAAAAAAAAAAAAAGAGAGAGAGAGAAAAGGGCAGCATAAAATACCAAGGAGGTGGAGAAGAGATACTTCCTACAGCTTGATTTGCCTTTTCTTTGTGTAAGATGGGTGAATGTGAAAATCAGAGTAATTAATCAATGTGAACTTTCCAGATTTATCATTGTTAAAGTGCACCTGTGCCAAGCAACATTGTGCTGATTCTGGAAAAAAACTTGCAGCATATTCATTAACCACCTCTGGTTTTTGTGCTTCATTTGCAGAGAACGGGCCAGAGAGAGGCAGGATTTTGGTTCATGCTGAGGTAGTGTGGTGCAAAGCAAGCAGAAGGACTTCAGCTGAAGGTATTAACTGCACTCTTTTTTTTTTCCCTTTTCTCCTCTTTGTTCCTTAATTTTTTAATGAAAAAGACACTATTCTTGAGCACTGGTCACTTACACAGTTCTATGTACTACATTCTTTCTCTAAATGTGGTTTCAAACAAGTTTGGTAAGTGGTAGCTTCTACCTAACCAGGAATGCTTTTAGTGGAAGGTGGCTGGGAGTCCATCTTCCTTTTTTTTTTTTTTTGTGTGTGTGTGTGTGTGTGTGTGTGTGTACTGGAGAAGCAGCACCACCTGGAAGGAGGGGGAGATCTTGAAATGTATGGGCAAGTGTGGAGCTGGTGTCCTCCTCCTAGGCCTTGTGTTGGCAGAGTCCCTCCTGTGTAGTGGGGACCAGAGCCTGCTGATAAGGTTCACTTGTGTGCAGTGTGCCTGTGTCCTGGCTTTGCTTGCTTGCTGGCTTGTGAATACAGCTGTCAGAGCTATTTAGATATTAACCTTGCTGAAACATGTGTGGACATCAAGAGTTTTTTGTTGGAACTTATTTTTAAAGCACAATTTTATCCCTTTTAATAAGGAGTGAGGAAGTAAATGGAATCTGAAACTTCCAAAGGAAAAACTGGTGAACTTATAATTTTAAAAAAAGAGTATTTCAATTTAAATATTTCACATGTCTATTGCTATGAGTATAGGAAATTTTATTTTATTTTACATGCTCTTTTGTCAAACCATTTAATAGAAAAAATTAAGTACTAATTGGAAATTACCCTAGAGGACTTTGAAAATAATGGATTATCCATATACTGGCATCAATAATAGTAATATATAATTATACAGTACTACTTATTTGTCATGAAATAATGAAGATCTCTACAAAATGTAGAATAAATAATTGGCAGTTGTGATGTAGTACTTCTGGAAGTTCAGCACAGTTTTCTGTTCAGAACTGCAATTTCATGTATTCCCAGGGGTGAAAACTTTGGGGTTTTATTCTATTTTTTTAATTCAGAATTTTGATCAGCTTTCATACTCCAATGGTTATTATGGCTTTCTCTAGAGCAGGAAATCTATCTGTAATGTGAGTGTTCTAATGTTCGAGATATCAGAGTTCTTGCTAGATAATGCAAACAAGGATTTAAAGGAGCTCTTATTCCATCTGTATACATGAGTGCCAAGCAACGCTGAAATTCTCAAACTGTATGGTAGGTTGTTCATTCATCTTTTGTCTTCTGAGTGTAGTCTGACTAAGATATTTTTCACAGCTGTGTTTAAAAATAGGAGAGAGATACTGGTGTGTGACTGGCTAAGATAGTCTAGGTACTGGAGTGGAGTGTGAAAAATAAGATAATGATAAGGACTTATTAAATCCTGAAGACGATCAAGTCAAACCACAGTCTGTCTCTCTTACACATTCCATGCTCTTCAGCTGTCCTCCTTCTACATTGTTTGTAGAGAAGTGTTGTACCCAGTTCACCTAGCTTCTATTTTGTGGATGGCTTTTGACTACAAGCATCTACAATGCCAGCAGCTCTGTATGCTTAACCAAGTAAAATGTCTTGAATGCTCAACGTGCGTATGCGTGACTGACTGTCACTAGTCAGCTGTAATGACACACTGTCAAATAAAAGGAACGTTCATAGAGCTTAAAAATATCCCACTCTCCATGCCCAAGTACCTCCACTCCAACCTTTAGCCAAAACTATCAAAAAACAGTGTAATGAGGACAATTATGAACATTTTACATATGAATTGGTAACAAGTAACTGATCTCAAATGCTGATAATGTTGAATGGCATTACAGACCTAATTTATGAAGTGTTACTTGCGTTAAAATGAATGTACTGAGTGGAATTGATGAATATTAGAAAGCTCAGACAAATCTGAAAGACCCCATGGTGATAGTACTGTTCAAATGATTTCACTTATCTTGATGTCCACGATGTGTCCATCATACTCCCCCGCCACTCTACTGCAGGTGTGGGAGAGTAATATTGGTGATAGGTAGATGATTGGACTGGAAGACCTTGGGGGGGGATCTTTCCAAACTTTGGTGATTCTGTGATTCCGTGTAAGAGCTGGTTGTTTCGTAAAGTATTGTAACAACCATAGGGTGATGGATAACCACGTCACCATGAACTGTGTAAGTCCATGAGGCATGCAGCAAAACAAGCTATTAAATGATGTTTGTGTTTCAGCCTTTGTTTATTTGAGGGCTTCATTGCTCCTTGGAGGCTTCTTTCACTTAAAGAAAGGGAGATGGCAACTTGAAATTTATACCTCTGTGCTTGCAGACAGAACTAATTCAGTTGTATTAGAAGATACCACTGAGTTGGTGCTCTGAATTGATGAGTTTTACCAGTTCATGCTGCGCTTGGTTTGTTCCTGCTCAATACTGCAGCAATCACAAATGAACAGAACTGGTACAAGTCAAAATATTGTAGCTTGGGATGCTGAACATGAAGGCTGATAGAAACGAGGCTTTGCAAAGCGGTGAAATATCCTCCCAGGCCAGTCTCTTGTGACTGTGTTGCACCTCAGTCTGGACTATTGGTATGATTTCTACCTCTTTCCAGCTCTAAATAATCTTAAGGATCTGATACCACTGCTTGGAAACTGGATAACACCTGGACCAAGTGCAAGTGGCACATCCTGAATAGAACAATGAGATAGGCCAACCAGTTAACAGGCTCACTATTCACTTTGTTTCTGCACGCAGACTGTCTAGGCTGGAGAAACTGGAGGCTTGGTTTCCAGAAAGAGGAGCTGGTGCCATGAGATGGGTTCCAGAGAGAAAAAGGGGCCCAAAGAGAAGGTGAAGATCCTGGCTGGAGGATACATCTGGGAAGTGAGGGAAGATCCTGGAGGTGAGGTAAATTCATGGAGACCAATGCCAGGGGATGCCCAGCACCAATAATAGTGCCTGAGACCAGAAACTGCAAGCAGCAACCCAGCAGAATCCAGCAGGACTTTCTGCCCAACTTGCTCTAGTCCATGACCTGCCTGTAGGGAAGTCCTTGGGAACATCATGGGGAAGCTGTAACAGCCATAGAGAATAAGCATAGAAAAAAGCCAAACACTGTTGAAGTTTCTGCAGAGGTGATATTCTTTTTTTTTTTCCTGAGGATTCTGGATGAACCTTAAAGCAAGCTATGAGATGGAGAAGGAAGCAGGGAGGGGGAAGTGCTGCTGTTAATTTGGCATTCATTTTAAGGAGCTGAACTGCAGCCAGAAGTAGTGCAGATGGCATCTCAATTCCCTCTTCTTTTGAAGAAAATGTATTTTTAATACAGTAACTTTTTTTTTCCATTAAGACATTTTTAGCTGTGGAACAAGGACAGTTAAAGGCAGTAGTTAAACCCCCAGCTTTTAGATGACATTTCTGAAAGCAGTTTATTTCTTGGAGTGGTAGATGTATGAAAGATACTGTTTCTTCAAAGCCACAACAAGGAGCTGGGTAGTAAGGACACTAGGGGCTAGTTGGCAGATGCCCTAGGAAGGAAGCAAAGGGACAGGACAGGTGATACTGTTGCTTTTGCATATGGGTGTGGTGGTGACTGGGGAATTTGTCTGTATTAAACTGTATCTTCTACTGTTCTGGACAGATCCTACCTCTAAGCTTCTCCAGATAAACTGCGTTCCAGACACCTGCTCAGTTCTCTTACACCTGATTAAATACCTATCTGACTGCCATCAGGGCTGCAAATCTGCATGAGGTGAAAGCATACCATGCTTTAGGTATGGTATTTTATAAATTAATTCTTTCAGTTAGGGATTTTTCTGAGAGTAATTTTTTTCATGAGCCTATTTGTGAAACATTCTCTTAGGTAAACTCCAAAGCAAAGATAAAATTTGAACTAAAATACCAAACAAGCTGCTGTGTGCATTTGCCTGTCACTAAGATATAGCTCATATTTTGGCAAATTATTGCATCTCTAATTTGATCTTCAGACTTCCTAATATATTGAAAACATTCCCATAGGGCACGATCAGCACTGCCATAGTACAACTCATGCTTGATAGCAGTATGAATCAGGAAGTGCCACTTAAAAGACTTTACAAGGAAAGCTATCTCTTGAAATCAGCAGTTAGTGTTTTGTTAATATTTATTTGTGTATCTCAACAGCTAAAGAATCTAGAGCTTGATTTTTACGGAAGACCATTAAATTGATATTAGAACCATTGCTTCTAGTTCCTTTTGAGAGACAAAATTCTGAGATTTCACCATTAAATAAATGAAAGAAAGACTAAGAGGATGTGACAACTGAAAAGGTTAGTTATTCAAACATATTATTTCCAGAACCATTCAACAAATAATTAGATAAATAAATGAAATTATCTGACAATGGAGGAGGTTTATTACTCAAACATACTTCCAGAACTATCTATCTATGACCTCTCAACTTATGAACTCCTTACTGGTGCTGCTGTCTGCAGTGGGACCCACACTGGTGTGCTGGCCCATCCCCTGCATGTGCCCCCATGAGAGCTGCAGGTGCCACTGGGGCGGGATGGGGCTGTCCGTCAGGTGTCCCCGGCATGGCTGCTGCCAGCATGGCTGCTGCAAGGGGTGAGGTAGGAGGGCCCAAGAAGCTGTCGCTCTGGTGCCTGTGGGTGCCGTGGAAGCTCCTGCCTGCTGTCCTGGACCAGTTGTGAACCTGGGTCTCATGTGAGGAGGAGGAGCAGAAGTGGCAGCCGAGGTCTGGCTGCTGCTTGGTGGCAGCAGGGAGTGGGCCAGAGGCTGGCATGTTTCCCTCTGTGCTGCTGGAGCAGGGTCTGGCAAGGCTGGAGCAGCACTGGATTGGGTGGCGGCTTTCTTAAGGTGCTTGAGTGGTGGGGGCCCCATGGGTGCTGCTGTCTCTGTGCCTTCTTCCTTTGGTGCTGCCAGCAGGCTCCTATCTTGCCCAGCAGCCACTCCCCACATGGGCTGGGTACCTGGTCTGCTCCTCAGGTGGCTCTCGTTCAGGTCTCCCTGCAGGGCAGGGGCAGCCACCTCTTGCCTCCTCAGGGCAACTCTTTTCTGGCAGTGTTCAGGCAGTTGGGGATCATCTCATGAAGCGTGGGTGAGAGTAGAAGAGTGACTGAAAAATGCAAAGGAGAAGAGTTAGTTGCTGTCCATTTGGGACTGAAAGATGGTGAGATACAAGAAGTTAAGACTTAACTGCTGAAGGCAAAGGTGGGTAGTAAAAAGGTCTATTGGTCAGATTAATCCCAGAGCTTAGGTTAAGTCAAACAATATATGTTGCAAATATATTGAAATAAATAGACCTGTCATATCCTGATTTATCTTTCTTTTCCATGGGTTCAAATTGGGATATGACCCAAATCTATTTTATCTATATTTCTATTATTCAGCAATGCAATCTCTAAAATGCCCAGAAGCAGTCGGAGAAAGAAATACAGGTCAGAACATTGACTGAAATCCTCCTCTCTTCTTATTACCAAGGCTTATTTTCTTGGAATTTTCATCCCACTCACCAGAATCTTGTGAGAGTTGGATTATGTGTGCAGCAACTGATGTACCTTCCTGTGAGCAGCAGATACTTCTTCCCCTGCCAGAAACTCAGGAATGGAGATCTTGTGGGGTCACGGTGTATTTTGGTGAAACCGTACAGATTAAGTTCCTGTATGAAGATTTTCATGTTTTCAGTCCTTTCCTTCCCAGTACTTGGAGCTTAAACATTTCTTCATCAGTGACAACACAGTTTCCACTGTGACCCCACCAAATTACCTTCAATTGGTCACTTTCAACTGATCGCCAGAGTTTCTGTGGAAAACTGAAGGCTGAGGAGATTATGGCTTTGCTCTCCTTGGAACAAATGTGAGGGAAACATTTGGTTTCCTCTTCATCAGAAAAAGTTTGTGAATTTCCCCCTCTACTGGGCTCTTGTGAGGCCCCATCTGGAGTACTGCATCCAGGCCTGGGGCCTCCAGCACAAGAAAGATGTGGAGCTCTTGGAATGAGTTCAGAGGAGGGTGACCAAGATGATCAGAGGGCTGGAGCACCTCTCCTATTGAGGAAAGGTTGGGGGAACTGGGCTTGTTTAGCTTGGAGAAGAGAAGGCTCCAGGGAGACCTCACTGTGACCTTCCAATACTTGAAGGGAGCGTATAGACAGGAGGGGGAATGATTGTTCACGAGGGTGGATAGCGATAGGACAAGGGGGAATGGTTTTAAACTGAGACAGGGGAAGTTTAGGTTAGATATTAGGAGGAATTTTTTCACTCAGAGGGTGGTGATGCACTGGAACAGGTTGCCCAAGGAGGTTGTGGATGCCCCGTCCCTGGAGGTGTTCAAGGCCGGGCTGGACGTGGCTCTGGGCAGCCTGGTCTAGTGTTTGGCGACCCTGCACACAGTAGGGGGGTTGAAACTCGATGATCTTTGGGGTCTTTTACAACCCAGGCCATTCTATGATTCTATGAATCCTTTTCTTCCTTTATCCATGCTGCAGCAGCATCCCAAATTGTTCCTTGTTCATCCAGTCCTGGAGGATGAGAAGAGGAGGAGCCTTAGGACTCAGCCAGCTTCTCTGGCTCAGAGGACATTTCTGATTCAGGTGGCTCAGTTTTAATTTTTGTTGTCTCAGTTTGACCAAAGTTTTCATGTAGAGGCATTTATGCGATGAGCCAGTCTTCACCCTGCCAGTCAACAAGCGAAGTCCAACAAAACTGTTGAGGGGTTCTGTCATGCAGTGCTCAAGTGTCACGTTGATGCCCACGTGTCATCACAGTGACATCGCCATGTGGCAGCCAGGGCCTGGCTGGCTGGAGCAGCCAGAGCAGGTGTCACTGACTGGCACTTGTTGCTGGTCCTGCACAGAGCCACGGGTGTTTGAACTTGAGTCCAGAAGCAAAGAAAACTGTATTTAAAGGGGATCATTCCTCACCTGGACCTTGCTTCCCCTTCACTGTGTGGTCCCTGATTAGCTCCCTTCTGGCCTCCTTGGTGTCCCTCTGGTTCTCCAGATGGAGTGGGGAGGGAATCAATTTCCTAAGCAACACTGACAAAAGAAAATAGCAATCTCTTCCTGGTTTATCACCACTTCTTGCAAATGCTCCATTATTTCAATAGCACGGCTTCTGTAAGGCAGTAGCTGTGTACCCAGGTGGTGCTCTGCAGTGTCAACAGTGTCCCAGAGGCTGCTCTGTAGGTCCAACCGGAACAAGACACTAAGTACATTTTGCTGATAGTATAAATATCCCTTCTTGGGTTCCTGTGCTTTTATTTGATATTTTATGTATTTAGAAAGCAAGCTAATGAAATCATTGATGTTCTTTAAGCCTTTTAAATCACAGCCCTCTCTACAGGAACGAGGGCTTCACCTGTCAAGGAAAGGCTTGGTCTGGAGATGGTGTCTGGATGCAGTGCTCGAGTGTATGCTGAGTCTGAGAACACCACTAAGTTGGAGGAGCTGTTGATTCCCTCAAGGGCAGAGAGGCCTTGCAGAGAGATCGTAAGAAATGTGGGGGGTGGGCACTCACCAAGTGCATGAAGTTGAACAACAGCAAGTGCCAAATTCTGCCCCACGGTGGGGCAGCCCAGGATATACATACAAACTAGGAGACAAGAGGCAGGAGAGCCTCCCCACAGAAAGGAATCTGGGAGTTCTGGCTGACGGCAAGTTGGATCTGAGTCAGCACTGTGCCCTGACAGCCCAAAGGGCCAACTGTACTTGGGGGTGGGCGTCAGGCCCACACTGCCAGCCAGGTGAGGGAAGGGGTTGTCCTGCTGTGCTGTGCACTGTGCGGCCTCGCTTCCAGCACTGTGTGCAGGTTTGGGCACTGCAATATGAGAAGGACATAAAAATGATAGAGAGCTTCCAAATGAGGGCTGTGAAGATGGGGAATGGTCTAGAGGGGAGGGTGTATGAGGAGCAGTTGTGGTCCCTTGGTTTGCTCAGCCCAGAGCAGAGGAGCTGAGGGGAGGCCTCATGGCGGCTGCAGCTCCTCACAGGGAGCGAAGGGGCAGCGCTGAGCTCTGTTCTCTGGTAACAATGACAGGACCCGAGCGAATGGCACTGAGCTGTGTCAGGGGAGGGGCAGGTGGGGGTTAGGGGAAGGTTCAGAGGGCAGTGGGCATGGAACAGGCTCCCCAGGGCAGTTTTTATGGCCCCACGCTGCTGGAGTTCCAGGAGCATTTGGATAATGCTCTCAGATGTAGGGTTTGGGTGGTGCTATGTGGAGGCAGGAGTTGGAGTCTGTGATTCTTGTGGGTCCCTTCCAACTCAGAATATTCTATGATTCTAAAGGGTGGTTGCAGCTTGCAAGTAGCAACATCCTGCTTGAGAGTTCTGGAGTTCAGTTTCAGACTTTCACCCTTCCGCATGCGCTCAGCTACACACTGTTGGTGCTCACAACTTCTGCAGCTTTTTCAGCAACTGCAGGTGTCTGGCTTTTCCCTGCATGCCATGCAGGAGGTGAATTTTACCACTGGACCAGGCACCACAAAGGACACAACCTCTCATTTGAAGACATAGTTTTTCCTTTCTTATTAATTCGTCTAATATATGTGCGTTTTGCATAGCGAGGAAGATACATTTGAGGTGGAGGTAGAGTGCTATTAAGTGATGTATTATTCTTCCTGGGGTAGTCTGGCTCTGTTTTGAAGAGGAAATTTAGTTATAATGTATTTGTTTCATGAAGCTAGTTCTCAGCAGTGTTTTCCAAAGGACAGGTTGCAAGGCTAACACAAAGAAAACTGCTCACGTGGGTGTATAACATACAAACCTTACTAGCTGAGATTTGAGCTTCTGTCCTCTTTTGTAATGATAGCAATAGCTAATACTCTTCTGAATGCCTTAGGAATCTCTTATCCCTTTTGAATAAAAATTCACAATGTGGGTTTTTTTTTTTTTTTTTTGCTAATTAATTTGGAGAAAGGGTTAGGAAAATATTTTCATGTGGCTGGGGAGAGCTACTGGTGTCTGCCACTGCTAAGGTGGGAGGTTTTTTCTTTCATTCTGTTTAGGAAGAGGCTTAAGGCAGTTCAAAAGGGGGAGTGAATTCTCCGATGGAGACTTGTTTTGCAGCCAGATTCCTATGACAAAAAATGTTTTGCTCCAGCACTCATGTAGCTTTGTCTGGGTTTGTGATCAGCGTCATCCCAAAGAAGCAAAACTGTTTAGGAAATTTATAGATAGCAATTTGGTCTCCAGTGTAGCAGAGGCTCATCTGTTAATTGCTTTGAAGATTAAAGTCAAGACCTTGAACTGGCATCTGAAACTGACTTTAGAGATAAGCCCTAGCCATGAACTTCTGTCATCTCCTTTGCAAAGCCTTTGGTATTTAGAGGATAATAGATAAGTAGGATATCCAGGACAGCATCTAACTGATGTAAAGGATTTGTTTTATGGGAACCTAAATTGTTTCAGGGCTAAAACCAGTCCTCTCTAGGTCTGTTATCCAGAGATCTTTCCAGAGAAGATGTAAACTAAGAAAGAGCGAAAGGAAGGCTAAGTAGACACACAGAAGTGACAGCAAGTCAAATATTGATAATATCTGCCATGTAAATAATAGACACTTCAGGTTGCTAATTGAATTGATATGTTATTGTCTTTTAATTTAAGATGAATAAAAAGAAACACTTTCCTAGGTATGGTGTTGTGTTTTCCTTGTTTGTCCTTTTTTTTTTTTGATGGAAGAATGCTTTTTTTTTTTTGTCTTCCGATGCTACACTACCTTTCTTTCTCTTCTTCCTCACCACAGGAACCCAACTTGGATTGAATTGTCATTTTGTGCTTAATGAAGTGAAACATCGTATTCTGAGGTTGTTTAAACATTTTGTCATAACTTCTTTTTTTCAACACAATTTTCATTGAAGGATGTTTCTCTTTTTGTGTTAAGAATGTTGAAGGAAAATGTTTCTGGCAAGTTAAATAATTTGTTCTGAGGTGTTTAGAAATAACTGAATTCCCTAGTAGTTTTGGTTCCATCACTCAATGTCATTTTTCATCAAAAGCATCTCCATTAGTCAAGTATGATACAAGCAAATAGAGATGTTTTCTCAGAGATACTCTAGTGCCAGCACATTAGAGGCTGATTTGAATACAATGTTTGAGTGCACTCTATTGATGGCATTTGTTTTTATGGTGTTTGGGAGCAGTGCCTGAGGAATAGCTGTTGCACTTGGCCAGCTAGAAGGACAAAGTCACCGGCACTCCATGAGCTGCAGAGCTTGTAGCACACTGTTAAATGGAAAAAACGTGTGATATATAACTAGTATGGTAGCAGCAGTGCTGCTGCTGTTAAAATTTCTTTTTCTCAGGGAGATTAAAAATAAAAGATTTAATTAGGAGAGGATAAACATCAGAGGGAAAAGAACATATGCCACTGAACTTTAAGGATGAAGAGCAGAGAATGAATGAGTAATTGATGAAATCTAAAATGGGAAGGAATTGAAAGTGCTGCATGGCAGGTAACAGGAGGCAGTTTGAGCAAACCTCTGTCAGTGAGAGGTCTGAAAAGAAAAAGAGCTCTTGTATGTTGTTAAACCAAAAAAAACCAACCAAACAAAAAACCAAAAACAAACAAACAAAAACCCCACAACCTGCTCTACTTTGGTTTCTTTTGCTTCTATCTGGTTTCTCCCTACATTTTTTGACCTCAGATTGTCCTTGGAGTTTGTATGGGAACTGCTGAGTCACGACCTGAGCCACTGATTGAGCACCTGGAGAAAAGACCCAGTCAGCCCTGGGAGCACAGGTGAAGGCAATTCACTGTGTGACCTGGCTCCACCCCTCTGAGGCCTCATTTAAGGGCTGACTGCCACTGAGGAAGGATTTCTTTCTGGAGATCCCTCCTTGGTGGAATTTTTTCCCTGCAGAGCTAGTCTTCTGATACGGGTGAGCGATCTGCTTCCCTTTCTTTGTAGCACCTTTCTGTTCTGCTAGTCCTTCCAGCTCTTTTGTAATGCTTTTTCCATGGTGTTGATTCTTCTGATTACTACAGAGTTATTCTTTCCTGCTAATATTATTGAGGTTGTTCAGTGATACAGTTTACCTATTGTTACGGACTTGGGTAACGCAGGTTGTCCTCTCATGTTGCCTGACCTGGAACATCAAGCAGTGCTATTATCCTTCTTGGTGAGTAACTTACGTATCCAGCAGCATTGCTGAGCTCAGGAAACAACAAGAGCCCCAGGAAAAACACTTCAGGCAGCCACAGGTCCTTCCAAGCTGCAACAGAGAGAAAGGCATTAAGGAGATGTGGGAATAGGGATGGGGCCTATGTGTTCTGTTTCAGGAGATGGGAGGTGAGGGGAGAAAAGAGCCATTTCTCCCCCTTTTTTTCTAAGAGGGGACAAGTAAGAATAAGGACTTGGATTCCAGCACTCAGCTACAGTGGAGCTTGCCAAAAATGACACTGGGAGAGATGAGTGTGCTCCTTTTGCGCAGTGAGCAAAACCCTTTCTCTTCTCCCTCCCTGCCCCCATCATCTCCACTGTTTATTGTGATATATAAAGTGGATGTTGTTCTCTACCTCATCCCAGCGCTGCAGCTGGTGCTCTATTTTGAGAAGGAAGATGATGAAAAGAGATCCTATGATTTGGTTTGGATTGCAGCCGCTCTTACCAGCTTAGCTGTGGCTCTCCAACACAGGAATGGTGCTTTCCTTCTCTGTTTTTTTATTAGAAGTAAATATACTGCTCGTGTAGGTAACGACTGTCCTGTGATGTGTGGGCCAAGCACAAATGGGATTCTGGTACAACCTCAGGGAGTTGCAGATAACTTAATTTTACTCTTTGTTGTCTTTGTAGCAGTGGCTGGCTACCAAGCAGTTGGGTAAATTGTTTATTTGAAGAGAAATACAGGACAAATCTGTAGAGCGTAGTAATGCATCTTTGCTCGGTTTTTTATCATAAGAGAATCTTAAAAGTTAAGCAGTAGTAATTACTGCTTGCGGGTAGCAGAGATTTATCGTTGCTCTTATGCAGAGATCTGCTGCCTATGTTAAAATGTTTCCTTCTGCAAAAGCAATCTGAAATCCCTGCTTTATTGACAAAAGATATTTTAGTTAGCTTTAGAGAAAGAAGGAGATGGGTAAGTGCTGGTTTGTGTTCTGAACAAATATTCCAATGAGATGCATACACGCACATGGATTTCTTGGTTACTGTGCTATTAATGTTTACCTTAATATTTATCTTAATACTTACATTTAAAAAACAGTTTTTTCCTCTGAATGGAAGATATTATTTCTATCTGATCCCACATCTCAAAAAGGCACCACAAAAATCATTGTTTTTTCTCTCTCTGTGTAGAATTGAGACACTAATGATCATGAATTTTACAGCTCAAGTGCTACCTATCATACTGTCACAATAACCTCCTCATACTGCTTGTAGAAGCAAGGAATCCTAGGGCAATTACACATAAAATGATAACATTGCTTCGTTTCAGATGTACAACATGAATAAGCAAAATCTTTGCTGATTCTGTGACTAGCATTCTGCAAATATGTCAAATGCTAACGGAGATAAAATTTTGTTGTATAAATTGTAGCTGATAAGAAGCTCATGTTTTGAGGCAGTGGTATCTTTGAAGAGAAATAAACAGCATAACCGTGTGTGTGGGGGGGTGGGGGGTGGGGGAGGGAATGGTGGAGATGTGTGCCTGAACTAGATCTGTACTACATCAATTCAGAGATGGTCCTAATTCAGTTACGACTTTAAAAATCAGTTTTGAAGTTGCAGCTTTAAACTTCAATGTGTTTGTTCTTGTCTGACTTCTCTCATGCAGAAGGATGAGCAGGAATGGAATAATCCTGAATTTTCATGAAGGGAAGACTCTTTGTGACTTTATTTTCTTGAAGTTACAATGAGTACTGTTATATTTAAGAACTAAATTGAAAAGAAATTATCAGTTTCATAGAGTCATTGAATATCCTGAGTTGGAAGGGACCTACAAGGACTATTTGGCTTTGCACAGGACCACACAATGATGAAACCATGTTTCTGAGAACATTGTCCAAACACTTCTTGAGATGTGCCGAAATGCCCAAGGATACTACCATGCCATTCAGACATTCACAAACTAGAAGAAAGTATTTGCAAAAGGAAACACCTACCTTGCCGAAAAAGGAGGGGGGGGGAAAAAAAAAAGAGATTCTATCTCTACCGAAGTGTTTCTTTCAATGTGTTAGTATGGAGAATAGTTTATTGGAAGAAGAGTCATAAAGCGCACAGGTCCTTTGTAGAGAGAAATGGAGAAATGTATGCCCTGTGTCCATAGGGATAGCATTCAAAAGCTAAGAGAAAAATCCTCAAATAATATTGTTGAGTAATGGTAGGCTTGGAGTGCCATAGATTATATTCCAGCCCGTGGCTGGAGACACACGAGACCAGTTTTTAAAGGATTGATTGGAGTCTGGCTTTTTGTCATTGATCATCCGTAGCTTTGAGATGTACAGATCAACAACTTATTTCTGGTTTGAGCAAAACTGTGATGCTAGGTGGATGTTCTTCTGCAATAAACTGTGGTCTTATATTCACACACTGAAGACTCTTCATTTGACAAGGTCTTGAGATGGTCTTTGCACTTGCAGCTCCCATTGGTTTAGGAGTAGGTAGGTATCAGTAGGTAGTTCAGTAACTTGCAGTATCAGCCTGTTGGAACTGAGCAGAGTTCACTGAATACCCTTTTAAATCCTGTTTGAAGGCAGCTGCTATTTAGAAGGCTTAAAATACTCGTTATAGATAGCTAGTGATGTTCCCATCCATCTAGTCAGAGATCAAGATAAATTAAGAAGCGTAAACAAAGCAGGAGCATTCAAAAAGAAGAGTTCAATACTGCACTGATTTCTTTTTTCTATTCCTTTTATGTCTTCAGGCTGTAATACTTCTTAATAATGAGCAAATCATTAAAAATTAAATAATTTTTAAAAAGAAGAGAAATATTTTTAAGAACTACTACTGCAGTGTATTGGGGGATAGGGAAACAATTTTATTTTGCACTGATTAGAGAGAACTTCACACTTACCCCAACTATATACATTCTAAAGAATTATTACAACTCTTCACTTTGCACAGTATTGGGCCAATTTCTGCCAACATAAGTTTATATAGATTTTTGCCAAGTAATGGCAGCTACTTGGTTCCAGTAGTGGAACCAAGCATTAAAATGAGAAGATACGAAAGGGAGCATCAAAGGCAGGAGAATTTTGATGCTCTCAGATGTCAGAAATGCTGTCTTGGGGTAAGGCTTTAAATGAATTATTGCTTGAAAAAGTGGACCGGATTTATCCAAGGGTCACTTCATGACTCATGACATTTCTGAGTTGGTTATATTAGGCTGTTTTAGAGGAATTGATGAGAAAATCGGACAGTATCAATTACTACTAGAAAAGATCTTGAATAATAATTTAATTTGCCAACTACCACCAGATGTTTAAAGATCTATTTATTGTCTGTTTTAATTTTCTGTAATGATGCCTGCTATTTCAGGCTAGTTCTTTAAGTAGTTGCTGATGATAGCTTCTTGATTTCAGGCATCATTTTAGTTTGAAATTTTGCTCATCCAGAACTGATTTCAGCTGAAACTTTGTTCTCTCTCCAGCTTTCTTGATGTTGGCCTTAGAGTGCTTCGCTGTGTGATCAGAATTGAGGGGGATGGTCTTCGCATCTTACTGAATGCTTTGATGGGCTCTTTAAGAATGACGTTGTGCTAATTGTGTGTGGTAAACAGTAGTGGTTGTATATCTCTCTGTCAAATAATGTCATTAATAGTTTCAACTTAGTTACTGAGAGTGATTTTTTTAAATATAATTTGTCTCTTCTCATGAGGGCAAGAAAAAGGCCGAAACTGAACATACACAGATCAAGTAATGGAGCATTTTGAATACCTAGAAGGGAACCTGAGACTACAACTCTGCAGAGGAGTCCTCAGGAGGTTAACAGTATTGGGTTGTAGTACTTACCTTCAAGTTCAGTCATGTTTTGCACATTTAAGTATGACAGCTGAACAGAAAGACTTCCTTTTCTTCTAAAGTTTAGATATCTTGATTTCCCATCTCTTTGTTCAGTGCTTTGGTTGAGCTGGTAAGCAGGGATTCTCCTGATTTTCCTTCTCTTTGAAGTGGAGAAAACTCAACGCCTTCTAAAGATCCCAAGAGGGGCTGACTAGGTATCTGGGAGAAAGAGGAGTTTTCAGCCAGTCTTCAGAGGTACCAGCTGTACACAGGGGAATTCAACAGGTGAGCAGGGAAGGAGTAAGCAGTGATGGAATTGATGCACTTGCTTGCTGAATGAATTGACAGTTAATTACATGCCTGCCAAAGTTTTCTTTAATGATCCAGTAGACCTCAAGTTCAGCAAATCTGTGGTTCTTGCTGATTATTTCACTCAGCTCTTGATTAGAGAACCTTGCCATTCAACTCTGATTGTCATCTGCCCCCTGACTGTAGCTGGTGAGGCTTGCTTTTGTTTGCCTTGATGGATATTGGTATTAATTCCCTGAATAACAAATTTCTTTCATAAATGGAGAGACAATAATAACAAGAAGTTGTCACAATATATCAGACTTCCTTGAATTTTCTGAATGCATTAATAAAGATGAAAAAACTAAGTATAAATATAAAACTGAGGTGGCTATTCTTTTTCAACCAGTGTGAAAAATGGAAGAAAAAAAAAAAAGGAACTTTATTATTCAGAGAATTTTAGTTGCTCTTTCATGGGGGAAATGATCAACGAACCCCACTGGAATGAATTATAAAATAAATGCAGATTGGGGAGGGGGAGCAAGGGAAGGTTGCAGAGTTGAGAATTTATTTTCTTTTGCTTTGCAAGTTTTTTGCACACAGCATTCCAAAATAGCCTCACTTTCTTTTGCTACTTTTACTGTATATTTCATTTTCCCTTTCATGAAGAAAAAAATGAAAGCACATTTCCACGGAGCTGTATAGCTGAGTGGGAGCCTTCCCAATGTACACCATTTCAGCATCACACCTGCATGGGCCATGATTCAGTAACGATAATCATAAAGATACCTGTTCAAAGTATTATTTATTTCACTGTAGTTCAAGGCATCACCCTACCTATTTTCCATAATATCTTTGAATCTTGTGGTATAATTAACCAGCAATCATGTGAATGTAGTTAAGAATGAGAATGCAAAATGCTTGAGGTTTAACTATTATTTCTGTCCTTCAGTGCTGACGTGCTCCCTAGCCTTTCCATAATTACCTCCAGTCAATGCATACTCTTTTGTTATCACATGGAGAGGAGAGAGCCTGTAGTGGGGACTTCAGCATTGTTTTGTTTCAAGTTGCTTGGTCTTCCTCATGACCATAGGAGGTTCCATATCAGCTCAGTAAAACGCAGCTGATTCTTGCTCCTCACTTTTTTTCCTCATCTTCTGTCTTTACTACATATTCTAATTCTTTTCCAGTGGCCTAGAATCCCAACTTCAGTTTTCCAAGAGAAGGTTTATTTGTATTACTTCCATTTTTAGATGTCCAGTGTGACATACTTCAAATGTTGTTTTTTTGGTATCTTTGTTCTTTAAATAAAGTGTATGTAGCCTATTCCCCCTTAGGCACTTTAATCCCTAATTGCCTGTGAAAATGTAAGCTAATGTGGATTCTGCTTTCTGTTGCCTTTTCTGTATCACATCTTGAATTATTTTTTGTGACAAGGGTCTCCTAATATCACCTGTCCTTCCATGTGAAGATTTCCTGTTATTGCTTGAGGTCTGAGAATAATTCAGCTTGCATTTTTTCCCCAACTTTCCAGCACCACTAATTGAATTATGATTCCTCAAGAGAATGTGTACGTGTTTTGTGTTTTGGTTCTAAGAGGGATGAATGAAGATGCAATTAGAATGTCTAAGCTGTTTTTTTCTCAAATAATCTATCTGAAATTCATCTTAAGATGTTTTCCAGAATGATTATAAGTATTAAACCTCCATGAAATGAATCATAATTTAAATGACAAAGCAGTACCCTACGCTTACCAAAATTTGATTTCTATCTTATTCTGTTTTGTTTGTGTTGTGGTTTAACCTGGCAAGCATGTAAACACCACACAGCCTTCTACTCACTTCCCCTCCTCCCAGTGAGATGGGAGAGAGAATTGAAAAATATGGAACTTGTAGACTGAGATAAAAGCTATTTACTAAGATTGAAAAGGAAGAGAGAAATAACAGTAATGATAATAATAATTATATATAAAAAACAAGTGATGCACAAAGCATTCTGATTAATGTTACATACGATGTATGTCATATACATCTATGATTTTTAAATAGAAGTCTATTCCTATATAGATTTTCTTATATTTTTAATTATTATAATATCTGTATTTAGTATCTGTCCATATTTGACTGGAATGAATTCTTCTAACCTTCATCTTGAGTGTCTCAAGTGTGAATATTTTCTTGCATGTATAAAATTAGAAATTGGGAAGAGAGTTCTTGGATAGTCACAGCTAGGAACGCAAATAGTGAGGCAAAGGAATGAGCAGAATTTCTTGTTCTGTAACTATTTTGTGGGAGATCTTGTGCAGCATTTGCCCAAAGTGTCAGCCGTATGTTGAATAATCTGTCAGCCCCTAAGCAGTGAAGCTAGCTGCATGCAAACATGGGAGGATGAAGTAGGGCTCTTTGCAGTCTTCTTCGCCGCTTCCTCCCATTCCAAAATCCTGAAAGCTAGAGCCCAGGTCTTCCATGGAGATGTGTGCCATGAAACTTCTCTAGGACCTCCCCTAGTTTTGTTTCCTTACCAAAGTTTCCAGCAAATGTACAGCTGTTAAGATTGCGACTGAAGGGCCTTGCGAAAATTTGCCTGTATGTGCAGCATCACAGAATGCTAGATACGAGAGAAAAATACTGAATCCAGAATGCTGCCCATACTGGAGCTGTAGTCACTGATAACCTGTCAAGTAAACCTGTTATTTATTCTCATAAAAAAAATAAATCCTAAAACCAATGGAACATAACAGCTTCTATGTAAGATGCTTATTTAATCTTTGGGCTGGAATGTTACAGCTGTTTCCTGAAGTCTCTTGTCTTCTGTTACTCATTTTTTTAATACTGGTTTCTGATACTCAAATTGACTTATGTTGAGTTGGGCAAACTTTTGAGTACCAATTTAAACAGGCTGAAGAGAAAATAGGATATTTCTCTGAGAAATGAAGAGCAGAGATAGTTGTTAAATTATGAAATGGAGAGAAATATCATTCTTCCAGGTTGATTAAAGACTTCCTTGGGGGAGGGAGAGGAACTATATACATGTTTTTTTTTCCTATCCTTCTTTTAATGAGGAATGAAGATTCCGTTTTAACTGAAAATGCTTAAATGATAGCAATGCTTCCTTGGCTTATAAAACTGCAAACAAAATGATACTTGCTCTGAAACAAGGCTAAATTCTTTATTTTAAAATGTTACTTGTAAGGAAAGGGATTTTGCTTGTTTGAGGGTGGGAGGTTATTTCCAGATTTGACATTTTCCTGTGGAAAAATGAATATTGGCAGGCAGACTGTTTGACAGCTCTAGGTACAACTCTTAAATGACTATGAAAGTGATTTTAAATATACAAATAGCAAATAGCTTGAAAGTCTGCTGAAGTTTCTTGTTTCTGGTATGACTGCATAAGGACTTCATCCAGTATATAATGCTCCTGAAATGCAATCCATCTTTCCTCTCTGTGTGTCTGCACTGCTCACCATCAGGACCTTGTGCCTGAGTCTCCATCAGAAACACGGGGCGCACTGCAGCTACGAGCAAACCACTTCATCATACTGGAGCCAGTTACACCCAAGTCATGCTTGCTGTTCTCTGAAGCATAATTCTCTTGTAGCTGTTGTTTTTGCCCTGTTCTAGGAACATACAGCCTTAGGAGTTGGTAGATGCTGTGAGAAGGGAGGTGGCTTGGCTTTAGCAGTGAATTATGGCAAAAAGGGAAAAGCAGCTATGTAGCACTGGCTGTGTGATGTGCAGATAAAGCATATGTTTTTTCATTGCAATCCTGCTGTCTCTTACATGCTGCTCTCATTAAGTGTAATGAGGCTCATCTGAAAGCCTTAATAATCTTTCGATATATTATTAAGCCCCAGTTATTTGTGAACAATGCCAATGTATGTGAGGTCAGCATTGCATGCGAGTGCTTTAATTAGTGCATCATGTCCAGTTGTATTCACTTACTGTTTTAATTAGAATGGTAATTGAGAACTGAGTATGTATGTCTTGTCCTGCGTTTGTGAGCACCTAAACCTATTTGTTGCTGTTGTAATTACTCCTTGCCCTACATATTCTACCACCCCTTGTTTGTTTGCTATTAAATTAAGAAAATGTAAAGAGAAGAAACAGTTACTGTGTAAAGGCTTATTTTGCTTCAGTCTGCCTAGATTGCAGAACAATGTAATTTAATGATCATTGGAGATGACTGTGAGATAGTCTTGCCTGTAATTCCTAGTCTCTGCCATTCTGGATTTTTGGTCCTTATTAACCCTTGCAAAACCAGTATAAAAGCAGGATTACACACCTTTTGCATCATTCAGTTGCTTTGCATGCTCTTTCTGACACTCATGTCATCATGTACTCTAAATACCAGCTTTGAACTTAATGGCATTAACTGTAGTATATTGGAGATGTTTTGCCATTGCCAGGTCAACCTGAATGTTTTGAGAGAAAGTGGAATGGAGAGTGTAAATGTAGTTTTTACTGAAGTCAGGTTTGCAAATAGATACAACTCAACCCATAGTTTGCATTTAACATTTGAACACATAAGAGCTTATAATTTCTGTTGCAGTGGAACATCTGTTAAATAATCAGAGCTTGAATTAATATGGAACTGAAAACAATGAGCTAAAGGTTGAAAACTAATTAGTAATTATAATATTAAACTAGCCCTTCCATAACCTAAATTGCAGCCAGTTTTCATAGTAAAAACACATTATTTTAAGAGACCTCAAAATCTTGATTGGGAGAAATCGAAGGAGTCAAGGGGAAACTTTTTTGTAAAGTTTGAGAAATTACATTGAACTGGCTGAGGATTAAAAAATAATTTATATCTATATGTCTGTATTTTAAATAGCTTTCTATTTTGGATTTTAGCTTTTTTGTCTCACATCAGGTCAAAAAGTGTTGTTTTCACTCTTCATATCCGTACAGTGAAATCTCCTTGGAAACAAATGCAGCAGTTTAATTGAAGAAGGTTCATTATAACTGAAGTAAGTTGTTAATGTTGTGGATGATGTTGGGAGACCAGCTTGCTTCCTTTGGCTTCACTGCCTGCTATGAACACGTTTGTGCCTTCGATCAGGTAAAAGGATATTTTGGATAGGTTCTGGGGGTTTTGTTTGTTTGAGGGTTTTCTTTGTTTGCTGTTGGGGCAATATCATGTGGCTACTGATCTGAAAAGGGACCAGTTTTTCATAGATCAGTATGTAGATGCTGCTTGAGAATTCAGAAGCCCTGAGAGTTGAGGGTGTTTTGTGGGTGGGTGGGAGCGTGGGCATGCTGACAAAGTCCTTCACAGTTCTCAGAATCTTGCTTTCTGATAGGGCTCTCTTACCTGGAAACAAGCTGTTCTTTGAGAAACTGAATGAACAAAGTCAAATTTCCTACAGATTTCTCTTTAGGGCTGTGATCAGTGTTCCTGTAATCTAGCAGAAATTGGACTTGTGGCTTTCCCACAGCTGGGCCACTTGTAATCTTTCTTGTGTAAGTTCTCTAGTGGCAAATAAGTTGAGCTCACTCTTCAGTCTTTCCTTTGGCAAGGACAGTGATAATATCTCATTCATCTGCTGGCTTGTTTTCATAAAGAGTGTAGAAATTCAGTATCTTTGAGAGAATTACAACTTTATTAAAAATTGGGTGGGAGGAGAAAATGAATGATGACAGGAGGAAAGACTGCATATATGTACATGTTACATGATTAATAAGCTTTGCTTTCTTAAGGGCTGGACTAGAAGTCTCTGTTGTGCTGGCAGTAAGAAGTAATACAGCTCTTTCTTGAACTGCTATATTAATGCCCCGAGTTCTATTTGTCACTCTCGCATCCCAGTATAATGTAGTTTAGTAAGGGATGAGCTAATCTTTTCACAATAGGGGCTGCAAGATCCTAGTAAAACTCTCCTTTTGGTTTTGGGCATTTGAAATATGTGGTTGTGTTTGTTTTACTTTGTTTAATGAATAAACCATTTAGTAGTGATTTACAAAATTTTTGGAATGAAAGTACCCAGTGTAGTCTTCCAGCTACTCAGTGAAATGTTATGGTACCTTGTGTGTTTTTTACCAAGAGGCTTTGAAGAAATACTTGAACTGCAGTAAGCTAATACATGTAAGAACATGGACAACTATACTTTATGTGCTCTCTTTTTACCACTTTGTTATCAAATTTCATTCCTTCACCTGCTGTTCTCCCAGACCTGCAGCTGTGAGTGGCAAGTTAGTGCTGTCCAAGTCTCCAGTCACTGTGCAAGCTCTGTTATGATGAGTTACTTCACATGGGCCACTGAAGCAACAGGCCTGCTTGGTTATCCAGCTTTTTGAAGTACCTGTTAAGTCTCCAACCAGAGCTTCTGACTAATATAGTTAGCTTGTTTTGAGGAGAAAAGAAAAAAAACACACAACAGTTTTGGCACCTTTGTACAGAGTGCTGTGTTTATTAATAGTCTCCCCCCTGAGCTTTTTTGTTTCTGTATTTTTCATGGATGGATGCCTTGGGCACATCTGTGCGGCAGTTGCTCTGGCATTAGCTGTCTTGCGTTACAAAGTCATTACTTTCTTAGCATCTGAACAGGAAACACAACATTGGAAAGGGAGGAGGATCAGGATACTCTCATCAGCTTTCTTACAAAGTCTGATCAATGTAAAACACTATCAGTCACTTGGGATGTCACCTGCTAGGAACTTGGAGGTACCTTTCCATCTCTTCCTTTTTAAGTAGAGGTAGCTAGTCCTTAATTGTAAGTGGAAGTGGCTCAAAACCAAGGCTGCTGCACCTGGCTGTGTTCCTGGCTTTGATGACACTTCTCCTAGCAGGCAGCCCACCCTGAGATTTGGACCAATGCTGGCCCATGGAGCATCCTCTCAGCTGGAGCTGCCCTCCCTCCCCTCAGAGACAGAGGTGCTCACTGTCCAGAGCTGTCAATCTCCATTCCTCATGCAGACACAAGTTCAAAACAACCTTTAAAGCAGTAGAAAATGATTTTAACTTCCTAGAGCATCCCCTTGCACATGCATGTGCAGGCATACACAGAGCTCTGCTTTTCTCACTGCCCTAGACCTAGACCCCCCCATATGTGTTTACTGCCTGCCTCACTGACACCTCCCATGTGAGTCAGCAGCCTGGGAGGGAAGGACATGGCAACCATTTTTCACGCTCCTGTTCAGAAAAGAAGCCTGCTTCTGTGACACTGAGAATAAAGCTGCTTTCCCCAGCCCTTTCAAAAACATACACGTTGCTCTCAGTGTGATATTTGCTTCTTATTGGCACCATTCAGTGTTTTGTTCCAGTGCCCTTCCAATTATTACTGTATATTAATTTTGATTAGACAGGAGGCTGCTTTGTGAGTCTTGACTTCCTGCCAGTACAATCAAGTGTGAGCCATGGGAGTGAAAAGCAAATGTTACTTTCAAAACCTTGTGAAGAATAAATTACTTATAATTCACAGTAAATATATATAATCTTAAGAAGAATAAATATGTCTTTGGTAGACCACGAATTGAGGTAATGTATCTACCCTACCATAAAAGAGGGAACAAAAACAGATAATATCTGTATAAACTATCTTGTTTGTATATTTTCACCATTCAACCTTTGTATTCTTTTAATTTTTAATCAGCTGTTCCTTTAATAGATCAACAACTGCTATGTGAATTAGAGGAGTATAACCAATGTCAGAGCAAATAGGAGTGGCTTAAGTTCCTGAACTCCCTATGGCAAAACAGGAATTTGAAGAGGAATTTTTTCAGAGAAGTCCTGGAGCCTGTGCTGCTGAGAATGGATGATCTCCATTTCCTTCTCTTGTCATCTACCATTTTGTGAACAATGCAGTTTAACTCTCAGAGCTCACAAAAAGGGAATTACAGTACTTGCACACTCCTTTTGGGGATGGAGTCCTAAAAGGTGTTTGCATTTTTCTTTTTTTTCTTTAAATTTCTGTTGAACTTTCCTTTTCTTGCTCCTCCTGTTTTTCTGACTGAAGCACTTGTCCTTCCTAATCCCCTTGTTCA
The DNA here is from genome assembly GCF_002078875.1 of Numida meleagris. Classification (NCBI taxonomy): domain Eukaryota; kingdom Metazoa; phylum Chordata; class Aves; order Galliformes; family Numididae; genus Numida; species Numida meleagris. Next base: position 45,230,900 of record NC_034410.1, read on the forward strand.
CCTCGCACTCCTCTTTGGCTGGTGACTACTGACTTGTCATCCTTCATTACTTACTGTTGAGAGGATAACTCCTATGTCCCTGCTGCATGGAGTTCAGTCAGCAGAAGGTGCTGGAAGAGCCAAGCATGTCAATATTTCATGCATTTAAAATCAAACACATTGACTCACATATGGTTGCTCCAAGGAGCGCTGTATGTAAGTCTGCCTTCTTTAAGTAGGTGTGCTAAACTGCTCTTACCAGACTGGCTAGATAAATGTGTAAGTAAGCAGTATGATAAAGAAGTATTATTTGTGTTGTAAAATGAAGTACTTGAACGTGAGGAAATGTCAGAGCTATATTTTGGGGCTGAACTTGATTTTTGCATGCAACCCTGTGACAGGAGAATCACCAGTTATCATGGAGTGACAAAATGGGTCACAAGGGGTGTACACAAAGAGGGAAATGTTTAGTATGGGTACTTCCTACTTGTTGACTCCTGATTTTGCAGCTACAGTATTACTTTAACAGCCTTTTGTTTATAATTTAGAAGTTTACTGGTGTTAGAACATCATATGTTTGCTTTTTCACTGCTTAATCACTGCTGTCTCCTTGAGGTCTTCCTCTAGAAGATGAGCTTGAGCTCTGAATTTTTAGTATTGCAGCACTGATCTCCAGGAGTGAAGCTACAGCAGAGCTAACTCCAACTGGGCAGGACAAGAAGACTACAGCTCAGAGATGGGGGGGAGGCTGGGTTATCGGCTGTTTGATCAAAGAGGAGTAGCTGGAATGGCTAGTTGATTATTCCTTGTATTGCACACCTAAGTGCAGACTCTCCTCTCAAGGTCTGCCAGCACAGACCTTGTTCTAACAGCTTCATGTACCATCATTGTTCTTTGACTCTCTACCAGAAAGAGGACCCTCAAAATTGAAAGGGGAAGAATAATTTTTCATAGTCTGGCTGGCTGCCAAACTGTAAAGGGAGACAAGGACAGCGTGTTTCTGGCTAACTGACATCCAGATGTCCAGGTCGGCTGCACTGGAACTTATATAAGTAATGGCAACAGGAAAGAAGAGACCTTATGCTTTTAGAAACTAAATATTTATGGAATATTTACAGCAACTCAAAAAAAAATTTTTTTGTATGCAGTGTAGATTAAAATGCTGCTTAAACAAAAACAAAACAAACAAACAACAACAAAAAAAAACACACCACCACCTGGACTTTAAGATTTAGAAGTGAGTTTTAATTTTGTTACTATGGGGCTGAGATGGTTACTGAAGAAGTATGTGAACATTTAGCAGCCCTGGGGAGAGATAAAGGCATAGTACATTGACTTCTTTGTCCTCAAACTATTCTAGCTGATTCTTTGTATTGTTGATGGGCATGTAGTTGAAGCTTAACTATCTATTGAGCACAGAGAAGATACTGCAGAGCAGAAAAAGATGGAAACAAGTGGAAATGTACTGTGTGAAAATCTTTCCTCTAGGAAATGATATTGTCCATAAGATTTCATTTTCTCGGCTGGAATTTTGTCTGTCTTGGTTTTATAACTACAAAAACAAAATAGCATTGGTGTTTGTTTTTATACTGATTGAAAAGAGTTAAACTTGATGTCTTATTTAATGGAGAGGGTACGTTATTGCATTTTTATAGAAATAAGACTCTTTGCTTTTAGGTTGCATTTTACTGATATTTCTTACATGCAAATTAGAATAGATTCTTCATTGCAATTTCCCCACCATCCACTGCAAAACACTGCAGAAATCTCATAACAGCCTTGTTTAGAAAAGAATTCTGCCAGTTAATATAGCAGTTGTGAAATAAAAGGCTAAAAGATAGAGCAAGTCTGCTTTTTTTGCTTTTTGTTTTTTAAAGAAAATTTTCCTAATTTTGAGCAAAGTAACTTTCAACTTACTCCTCCCTTCTTACACTGTCTTTTGATCTGCATGGCTTCGGGAGGTTTGGGAATCTGAATAATGATCCTTAGGGAAACTTACGGCAACACAGATCGTGTTGATGCTGATGAAACAACTTCTTTGCTTTGATTGTATTGCAAAACTGCAGAAGATGAAAACAGAAACCAGGTAATCCTGTGTGCTGTGGACTAGGAGCAAGCGGCAAAGGCTAGATCCTGCAAATTAATATAATAAGCAGAAGACAGACATGAATGAACAAAGCAGTAGAGGCTTTAGAGGAATGCTTGGCTTCTGGAAAGATTTTAAAGGCATTTTTAAAGGAAATAATTTATCTCAGCTTTTCTCTGTTCCCTGAACAATGGATGTCAGTATTATCTCTGCCCAGATATGTTGTCACATGAAAGCTCCCATTTGTAGTTCCCACCCCATTTCAAAACGTACAAATTTATTTAATCTTTCAAAATCCTTTCTCAGTACCAGGCAACTTCAGCTCTCTGTCATCAGCCTGCTCTTGACTTTTGAAAGAGATTTGTTTTACCGCTATGGATAGGAGCAGCATCTGATGTTAGATGTTCACAGGTATATTGAACCAACTCTGTAGTGTGTAGGATTTTCTTTTAATTTGCTTTAAGTAATAAATGCCCATGTAAAATGAATAAGTAATGAAATGCCTGACGTTGTTGCTAATCCTTTGTCTTATTAGTAGTTGTCTGGCAGTACCTAGGGATTCCCTCCCCCAAACACCCACTGTGCCTTGTTCTGTCTTGCTGAATGGTGATCTTTTAAACTAGATTTTTTTTATAAAGAGGGTTTGCAAAAAAATGCACAAACAGCTGGCAAAAGTGTACATCATGCAACTGTGCATACACTTCCATACATGTGGAGACCCTGGGATTGGAGGTGTATTTCTGGATGTGTGACAATATTAATCACAGGACTTCCAGAGTTGTATATGCTATTCAAGCTGCAGGAACAAATCTCTGGAAAAATACAAACAACTGTTTACTTATTTATTTTCCTGGAGATTATTTACATATATATATATTTATCTATTTACAAATGAGGAATTTAAACATTTTTAATGGTCTCATGTGGAGTAAAGATAAATCTCATTTCTGCATTGACTCAGGCTTTAGTTGACAATGAAAGTGGAATTACAGATTGAGCCTGACCTGTATTGTCCTCATTCACCACACCTGGGTTTTGTCTTCCTCAGGGCAAAAAGCTGATTCTTTTTGACACTGTGTGGTTGTCTGCTATGGGAAACCGAGCAAGCAAAAGCCAAACTATTTGATACAAAATTTGTGAAGGGTAAGACATAGGCATTATCTCCCACTGTAGCTTTGGGGTCAACCCTATGAAACCATTCCTTTCTTGGGACAGACTAGCAAGTAGCTACCAATGTTTCTGTCTGTATTTTCATGGAGATTTTCATTCATGTTTAACTAACATAGCTGAGGCATGCTTATTGGTTCAGCTGAGCACCTGTAAGCTGAATGTGATCAAAAGCTGTAAGCCACTTCAGTATTGAAACTATTTGTTTCCTAAGTACTGGTTTTATCATGTGTCTGCTATCTTGGAGGCACCCTGACCATGTTCCCAAATCTACACTTAGACTTAGAAAATCTGAAAAAGGCAAGGTTCTAGGGTGCTTCCTTCTCAGTAGCATTTCATACCAACTGGTGTAACTGGCTTTCTATGAACAAGCTCTATATCCAAACCCTTCAAAACGAAATGTAATTTCATACAGGGGTCCCGAACTGCTTCAAAACAACCTAAGTCAAATGCTGAAAGCAAACTGTAAATAAGAAAATGAATGCTCCGTGGCTGTAAATTTTTTTTTTTTATCCATTGACCTAAAGCTTCAAGTATTTGAGTGTGGCAATCTTTGAGATAGACTGATCTCTCATGTATTGCATGATCTGGGGTTAGGACTTTCCTTTGAGTGGAAGTCCAGAAGTTGTGATGTTGTTGCTTCGTGGATGTAGTCTGTTGAGACTGTTGGCCAAAGTAAAGAACTTTTTAATCAGAAATGATAACTGTGCTCAGCACAACAGAACATGAGTAAATTTTAGAAAATTGCATATGATTTGTTTTACCAGTGGTTACCAGTGCTGAAAGCTATTTGAAAGCCATCGGATTAAATGGGAAAGGAGAGCCTTTAGAACAATCTAAAATTAATTCGACAAGTAGCACAAAGCATGACCTCACCTGACAACCAGTGTCACCCAGACTTTTAACCTTTTGACTTCTGGTCATGCAGTCTATCTCTTCCAGCTGTTGTCTGCTCTATGCCAAAAGGTGGGTGCCTTCCTAAGAAATGGTCTTGGACAAACCAGCTGGTACCCTGTTAGCCTTGAAACCTGTGCATAGCAGCTCAGTTCTCTGGAATTCAGGTGTTGATTTTCTCCTCTGATTCACTTAAGAGGTTTAGCTCTCATTCTTTTGGTGTCCTACGTACCAGAGTTTTCTCAGCATGCCTGCACAAGGCAAATGATTGTCTTATCTGATGTGGTGTGGCTTGGTGCCATGATGTCTTTGCGGATCAGTGCTGTGATGTGTCAGATTTGGAACCGATCCTCAAATAAGTGTCTGTGTTTTCGTGTTGACATTCAGTAGTGCTTCTTTGCTTGAGACGCTGCGCAACGAGGGTGCGGTGTCATTGTTTTAGGGGTGAGGGTGGCCTGAACTAGCTCCAAGGTCTTTGCTGTGATCTCACTTGACAGTGTGCTCTTCATGATCTGGATGAAATCTTCTGATCATGTTGGTCCTACGGGCTAGCATTATTTGCCTCCTAATTACACTTTAAAAGGACTGCTCGTGACTGTGCATGTAAACAAATGCATGGGGAAGACTTTCGCGTTCCTCGTAAGGGATTCACTGCAGCTAATGGACAATCCTGGGATGAGGTTATTCTGCTGTGCTGTTGCTCAGATTGCTGGATGCATGAGAGCCTATCTCATTTCTGATTCTCAGAATACTGCACTGAAAAGTTTATCCTCAAAATGACACGTCTCTAAAATATTAAAAATCCTTATATGTTTGCTGCTGTCCTCAGCTCACCCAGCCAGCTGGCAGAGAAAAACTGATGGAAAATTTTAGATTCTCTTTCCCTTCACCAAGGAAGGGTTTATACTAGTGGATTTTGGCACATATTCATGTATGAGCGCATATGCGAGAATTTGCTTGAAAATATGCTTGCCTTATTAGATGATAAAAGCTACTGGGATTTTAGATTTGTTTTTCTGTCTTAATATGAGTATTCAAAATACCAGCTATTCACTGATATAATCAGATGTTTATAAAGTTATCCTCTTGCATGCAGCAACACCTCCCTCAGAAAGATCCAATGATTTCCTTTCATTTTTAGTAAAAGGTGATTGAAACAAGGGCTACAAACTATCTAGAAAAGCAGCTAGATTTTTTTTTTTCTTTTTGCAGAAACAGAAGATGGTCAAGAAGTTATCACTACTGTGCTCCATAGCTCTTGCTAATTATGAAAGATATGTGTTACGCTGCTTGCAGCAGTGTGGTTAGCCCGCACACTTAAAACATTTTCAAAGAGCTCAAGTCTCATTTTCCAAAGTGACTTTCATTACATGCATTGGCTGATTAATCTCACTATTCCTCATGAGATACGGACTTCTAAATTAGTGATAGCTGTGTAGTTGAATAGAGTGAGAAGTGATTGTTTATTTGGGGACAGGAGGGATGGAGAGAATACAGAAGTAAGAATCCTACTCTGGAAAGGAGTGGTGAATTTGGAGAGGGAAAATATCAGGAACTTCACGTCATACATATACTCAAGGCAATGCGATATGTGACAGAGTGTTGTAAAGATCACTGTAAAAGTGCAAGGCAGATGTGGAGACATGGAGCTGTGGTGGTGAGAACAAATAATACAAAGTATATAATTTGAGATTAGAAAAATTTGGAGGGGAAAAATAATCAGTTAAAATTTCAGAAAGGCAGCACTGAAAATGCTACTTTGTGTGATGATTTAAAAACTGGAGTTGCATCAATATTGGAAATAAGAATAAATGCAAATAAATACAAATTCTTGTTTAGAATTCATGTTAAAAATTCAGAGGAGATATCGGAGGGTAGGATGCTGTTTCTCACAGATTGTTACTGAAAACAAGGAGTTCTTTGGGATATGTGGACATGTGATTATACTTTGAAGTTTCCTATAAATTAAAATTTTACATTGTACCTTCTGTTGTTAGCTATTGTCAATAAAATGGAAAAATCTCTGTTTTTTGAAGGATAGATATTGAGAGAATTTTTCCTAGGTACATATACATTATCTTGCTGTTACTCAGGATCCTTCCTCTTATGAATCTAAAGAATAGACTCTACCTCATGGGTTAGGACTTTTCTTTCTACAAGTTTCAATATCTCTTCCTTGTCTTACCTTCTGGCAAATTTAAAAGGAAGCAAATTGGATATAATAGAGATTGAGTTCTTTTTATAACCTTTTAAATAATTAAGTCACCTCTACATCTGTACTGTCCATGAAAGCCTAATTCTCTCTCCCAATTACTGAACCTTATGCCAAGTATTCCTTCAAGAGCATTTCCTCATAAGTGTTGGCAATAGATTTGTGTTCTTTCCTGAATTATGTTTTTGTACGATACACCAAGTGAATGTCTAATTAGTGCAGTTTAAGATTGATTTTTTTTTCCTTAGAAATGATGCACTAAGAAATGTAATTTCTTATTTGCTTATTTGGAAACCAGTACAAATTCAGTTTTAATTGTGGGCTTCATTGCAGTGGCACACAACAAATTTATTTAGTTGCTGACCGTTGGAAGGGTTATTGGATGCCAGGGATGGAAAGTCAGTCAGCTATTTTAGTGGAAGTCACAGGAGACAACCTTCAATATATTTGAATTATGTATTTCAAATATTGCTTTTTCACATAAAGCGTTATTGCAACATGAATCTTTTTTTATTAAAATAAAAGCTCTAGTCTTTATAAAAGCATAACATTTTTTAACACTGAAAAAGAGTGAATAGATGACAGCATTTATAGCAAGGAAGGCAGATGTGATTCATGTATGAAAGCTGGCTGTGAAAACAGAGCTTTCTCCAAGGTCTTATAATAAGTGAGAGGGGCTCTTATGCAAGTCTTATAACATTAAAGGAAAATATTCTGCTGCAGAGAAGTCATTTATCAGAACATGACACCTGTATTTCTGCTTTCCCCAGAGTACTGACTTTCTGGTGAAAATGGTCATGTTTCATTCTTTTTCAGGGACTGCCAGAGAAATAAACCAGCAGTATGCTGCACTTTTGTACTTGGTTTAAATATAAATGTCAAGTATTTTTCTTCTGCATCATTATAAAATTATCTATGGATATATTTGATTTCCTTTTTTTCTTTCTGAATAAGATGAGCACAGAAATAGCATTAATGGACATTCTGCTGCTTTTATTATTTTTATGTAGTTTGCTCCAAAAGTAATGCCTCCTATTTATTTCCACGGAAACTACAGCTGATACAAAGAGCATGATAACACTATTTGATAGAACAAGTTCTCAGCTACAAAGCACTATTTTTCAACATTGTTACCACTATTAGCCAATTTCTATGGATGAGCTCATTGAAATGCTCTTATTTTGTGGTATGACAGCTGCACATGACCATGTAGAACGTGGCTTGCCTCTCACATTGCAATTGCCACTGTTGAAATGCACCACTCTTTAACTCACTGTGCTCATGTCTACTATTTCATCTCCATAAACATTCAGGAAGTGTTGCTGAGTATCAGTGGGTGAAATTTTTCCACATGGAGGATCCTTTACTTCAGACACTTTGATGTCAGACTCCATTTTATCAAACTGCCCCTCTGCTGCCATCTTTCTCATGGCAAAAAAAAAATATTGGAATATTGATGGGACAGTTCAACCTCTACTGCCATATGACCAACATCCACCCCTGAGGTCATGGGCCAACATAATAAAATAGGAGGCATTACTTTTGGTACAGGCATTGTATTATTGATGTTGACTGTGCAGCTATTCAGAAAAGATTCCTGTCATCTGTCACACAGCCTACATCCCTGTGCTGGAAGTAGGACACAGTAAGTGATGCATCTAGCTAGTAGGCATTCTGAAAATATCTTCAGGTTGTACTAAAAGGCACAGAAAGGTAATACCTCTCCTGAGATACCAGGAACTGCATAGGATTGGTTGAAGAAGGACCTGTTTGTAAAAGGACTTCGGACCAGCTGGTCAACACAAGCTCAGAAACAGAATGGTAGTTCTGTGTGTGGGCATGGAAATACACCTAAAACCTCAGGTCATTTCTGAAGCTTGTTCCTGACCTGGACATGCGAAGCTGAAGTGAGCAGCAGGATTCATCATTTTCACATTTCATCCATCAGCTTATGGGCCTATCCCAGGGCCTGGGGGCTCGGGAGGGCCCAGGGCACATGGCATCCCAGGGCAATGTGAGGGAGCTGCCTCTGCTTAGCTTTGAGAAGACTTGGAAGCAGCTTAATAGTTGCTGCTGCCTCCTGCATCTATACAAGGGATGAAAGCAAAACTCTGGAATCATCCAGGTGAAAGGGGCACACTGGGATCACCTGGCTCTGTGTTAGCACAGGCACAGCAAGCCACCACCTGACACATGAATACAACTGGTTTCAGTCTTAGTTCAACAACAGTCTTCACAGTCTCTTGGCATACTGCTGGCAATTTAGTCATGGCACAGGAAACAAAGACCTCCCTTTCCTCTTCACCTGATGGTAGAGCTTGAACATTTTCATGCTGCTTATGTACATTGGGGTCAACTGATGGGGGACAGCCACCTTCACATTTGTGCCCCTGCTCCTAAGCTCTCTTCTCAAGAGTGCTATACCAGAGATAGTAGAGATTGAATCTGTCCGAACTACTTCTCAGGCGGCATGACTGATAGCCAGGTGTTCTTTGTGCACTGCCCCAGAGGACCTGGCTTCACCTTCAACCGCCTGTTCTGTGGCCAAGGAGAGATCAGGCTGAGGACTGTAATCCTGAATTGGCCTTCCCATTCTCTGGGTGGAAAACCCTGGCACCAGGACCCAAGGACCTTGCAGGCCCTCCAACGCACCCAATACAGGCCCAGTGCAGCCACCCAGAGGATGCCAGGCCCTCTCCTCCACAGCCCTTTATTTGGGTATCAGGGCAGAAGAGATGCCACCTTCTCATGCTCCAGGGCCAGAGGTGAGGGATGGGAAAGGACAGCCCATACAACCCTTGAAACTCAGCGGTTTTTAATGACTTCATCTCCCTTGGCTGCTTGGAGGTTGTCAGTATACTTTGCTCGTGCAATACTTCTGTATAGAACCAGGACAACGACACCTCAGGCAGCTGCAGGGTGCTTGAGAACCCCCTGCCCCAATCCTCTTGGTACATTCATGCAACAGCTTCGCACAAATGGCCGCAGGCCCCAGCTGCCAACCCCCATGTTTGGGCCAGCACGTGGCACTCAAAGTTTTTGACTTCCTCTCAACAGTTAACTGGTTAATGAATAGTGATGCTTGAACTGAAGCCAGGAATTAGCATTCATCAGGACAAACACATAAATAAAATATTTCAGCTTGAGTTAATGATGGCACCTTCCTGACTGGTAGTCAGAAGCAGTTAAACACTTCAACCAAACTTTTAATTGGCTTTGCAAAGCTTTACATTTGCAGAAGTGAAGAGTTCTTTGCCTTGAATTTGACCAGAAACATGAATGACTGACACAGAACAGCAGATAAGCTGCTTGGAGGGAACCTATGAACACCATCTAGTCCAGCCTCCTGCTTTATGTGTGCCTACTGCCAACAGCCGATCAGGTCAGCAGTGGCTTTTCCTGGCCGTGTCATGAAATCCTGCAAGGATGGAGATTTCACTACATCCAAGTAACAGGTTCCCATGCTGTGCCAAATTCCTAGTAAAACACTCTTCCTAATATCCAGTGTGAACCTGCTAAGCCTTCATTTGCAGCTGTTGCTTTGGGCTATACTGTTTTACACTACTGTGCATCTCTGTTCTTTAGCTCCCCATCAGCAGCTGTGGATGCTATGAGACCACCCCGCAGCATCCTCTTTGCTGGGCTACACCAGCCCAGTGCCCTCCCTCTCCCCATGTGCTGTTACCCTGCAGCTCTCCGCTGGATCCATACTAGTTTCTCAGCAGGCATTCTGAAGTGGGAGGCCCCAAAACTGGACACAGAAATCCAGGGAGAGCCTCACTAGCACCAGGAAGTCAAGCATATGGACTGCCTTATTCATGAGGAGAGCATGATGCTGGCTCCTGTTTAGTCTGGCATCCACTGTAAGACACGATTTTTCAGCAGATTTTTTTGCCCGTCATACCTCTCTCTGTACCCATGAGTGTTTTGGTTTGTTTTTGTTGTGTTTTTTTTTTCTCTCTCCAGTTCAGGTGTTAATTGGACCCTGTAGAAGTTATCATTTGGGGGAAAAAAATCCTGAATTGCCTGAAATCGGGTTGTACCTAATTGTCTACAAAGAGTTCATGCAACAAGAGGATAAAGTATGCTGTATTTCTGATATGGTTGTACTTAAGTACATTGATTACATTATACTACTGTTCTAAAACTGCTTAATCCTCTCTCAGAGCACGAACGCTTTGAGGGAAGATGAGACCCTGGAAGCCTGATCCTGCAGTCCTGATTTGGTTTTACTTTTCTGTTGAGGCATTGCCATTACCAGGCATTGACAAAGAGTTTAAATACTTTTTTCTTTTTTTTGCAATGTGTTCTATGAAAGAAAAAGTATAAACATTTAAATCCTGCAGATTCCAGATGAACTTTTCCCTTATGCCCATCTTTTCTTTAAAGTATGCCCACGTAGATCCAGACACGCATCCCACATCAGCAGCTTTCCAGTCTTACTCAGAATCCTGCTGTATGGTCCCACGAGTCTTTAAAATGAGGAAAGACATTCTTTCAGAATCCTGCTATTGTCCATTAAAAACTATAGTCTTAGGAGGGAAATATTTGAAATACCAATCTGTGCTTTTTTTCTGCCCATGAAGATTATGTAAAATTTCTTAATTACATTCTGTGTGTCTGAAACTGAGCTTTCCAGCAAAACAAAACCTGTGGATAGCTGGTAGTGTTATTACTTAATTAGCAGTAAAAGAGCAGGATCAAAGGATCTTTATTGAGAAAAATCCGCTGACGGCTGTATAAGGAATCAAGCTTCTAGAAATGCAGTAGGATACATATCTCTGAAGGAATATTCCAAGTGACTATATTTTTCTTTATTTATAAGTTCTTCAAGAATGAAACTGGTAATCTATTTTTGTTAAATGTTTTGGTTAAAAATCAAACCAAAATACTTGTATGAGACAAAAATATATTTTAAATGAGAAGCAACCTATGTTGCTGAAGTTGCAAAGAAAATAAAGCAGAAGTATTAACATTTTCCATTTAAATACCTTTGAAATTTATTTTCTAGTAGTACTGATGAGAAATTGAGAACTTACAAATACTCAATATGTTAGTGGAGTAGAACCATTGGAAAAAGATAGGGGACATTTTTATTTCTCTTTGTAGAATGGCATTATTGGAAGTTGTGGAAAAATTATTAGAACCTGGAACGTATGTCACTGTGGTGTTCATTTTCCTGATACTAGAAGTCTCACAGATGATTAAATGATAATAAAAGTGTGCAGTAAAGAGCATCACAAGGACTCGTGTAACGTTTCAGTATGGGAATATGTTTTATATATCTGGTAAGCAGTACTAAGTACTTCTTTTCATTTAGGAGTTGTTAGGAAAATATCAATGCTTGTTAACAGCAGGTTCTGTGTAAGTCGCTCCAAAAGTAATGCCTCCTATTTATTTCCATGGAAACAGCAACAGCTGCAAAGAACACAACACTGTTTGGTAGAACAAACTCTCAGCTACAAAACACTATTTTTCAACATTGTCACCACCATTAATTATATATTTTCACCAGCAACGATGAGGAGCCTGCATGCTGCATTCATAAAAATCTGCACCAGCAGTGGTGGCCCGCTGTTTGACAGCTGCTCTGACAGTGTCGCTGTCAGGAGAGTGTTGCCCACACAGTCTGACTTTCACTGTGCTTACATCCACTGTTTGGTCTCCATAAACATTCAGCAAGTGTCATTGAATGTCAGTGGGTGCAATTTTTTCTGCACAAAGGAATTCAACAACACACCTTTGCTTCAGACATGCTTCCGTGTGAGATGCCATTTGGTCAGACTGCCCCTCTGCTGCCATCTTGCATACTGCAGCAACACGTAACAGCATATTGGTGGAAAGTTTCAATCTCTACTGCCATACCGCCAACGTTCACCTCTGATGTTGTAAGCCAACATTATAAAATAGGAGGTTTTACTTTCAGATCACCCCTCATATTTTAGGTTAGGAGTTGTCTTTTTGTCTTTTCTGTGTTTTAGGCTTTCATTGTAGGCATAGTAGAAAGTAATCAGTTCAGCTAGGTTACCATAGCTCCTAAGAAATTTCCAGTGCAATGGCTGTTCCTTCCCAAGGTTCCACATATTCCCTGGTTTTCGTCTTGTACCATGCAGAAAACACTACGTTCTGCAGCTTTGTTCCTGATAAAAATGGAGTGCAGTAGGCAATTTGTCAGTGAGAGGGCAAGATCATCTTTAGAGATGGAAAGACATTAACAGGTGACAGACAATAGAGTGTTGAGGAGAAAAAAAAAATGAGGGTGAGGTGGAAGGGAGGTATTACTTTGCTTAAGGCGGCAATTTACAAGTGGAGGGAGCACACACTGAGGAGTAAGAAATCTATGTTCAAGATGTTCAGAGCTGGAGAGAAAAAACCTTGCAAGTCAAAACACAGGGCATTATGACTGCAGAAAAGGTAAATGTTCCTCCCATCTTCAGAGAAGGCAAGAAGAGCTGCAGGCCAATTGGCCTCACCTCTCTCCCATGAAATATTATGGAGGAAGTGCTTAGAGAAGCCATTTCCACTTTGGTGATGGACAAGCTATTTGGGAACAACTAGTATGGATTGAACAAGAGAAAACTGTACCTGATCAGCATAACTGCTTTCTGTGTTGTAATGACTGCTTCTGTCAACAAGTCAAGAGTAGTGAATGTTACGTACCCTGACTTTAGTGGTTTCACTTGGTGTTTCTGTAGCCAAGCTGAGGAAGTACAGGCTGCAAGTGTGAACGTAAGATGGCCAAGAAACTGTTGAGATCAGCAGCCTTGAAGACAAGTGGTAGTGATTCAAAGCCTAACAGGTGGCCCGTTACTAGTAATATTCTTGAGCAGTTGGTTCTGGGATGTGGTTTAATGTTTTCATCAGCCTAAATAAGGGGCTAGAACATAGTTAGCAAGGTCACAGGTGACTCCTGTGAACAAATATGACCAGTGTGAAGGACCACCTTTCAGAGTGACATTGATAAGCAGCAGAAACGGGTCTACAGGATCTTCATGAAGTTTGAAACATGTAAATACGTTTCTCTGAGTAAGATGGAATAACCCTTGTAGCAGCATGTGGTGGGACCGGCTGGAAAACAGCTTTGCAGAAAAGAACTTGGAGTCCCGGTGGATGTGAATCCACAGAGCCAGACTTCTCAGCAACATGTGATGGAAATCTGTGACACATCACATGATGCAGCAGGGGAAACTGCGACGTATAAGTTTTTTTAAAAAATTGTAAAAGCGTACCATGAGACTGGTTAAGAACTGGAGCAGAGCCCAGAGAAATCTGAACACTGATGATTTTCAGAACTTTACTAGACAGGTTTCTGAGCAACACAGTGGGACTTTGAAGTTGGCTTTCCTTTGAGCGGGAGGCTGAATTAGATATTTGTAGATATCTCTTCCAACCTAAAACTATTATGCAATTCTCTGAGGCCTCTGAGTACAGTACTTTCAGTAGCCACAAGAAATGGCTGATTGTTGAGCTTTGTCATGCCCGCTTATGTCCACTGCATGTGTCTCTCTGTATTCACCAGGAACACAACATTAAAGGCAGGTAATCACTTCAGCTCTTAAAGTGCATGGTGAACAACTTATCATTAGCAGTAACTGCATCATTAAATATGTAAAAAGCCTTGCTAATCACTGACCATTGTTAAAGATTCACATAGCCTAAATACTTCTCCAGAATTTTAATAACCTGACTCTTCAATTAAAAAAAACAACAACGTAAAAACCCAAATGTATCAGAGCATGGAGAATGATCAAGTGCAGAAAAGTACATTTGAAAACAGGCTTTTTTTCTTTTTGGAGAATACACCTAATCAATGGAATCATTAAAGTGATGTATAATCAATTAGTGGAGAGTGTTCAACAGCTTCCATGTGCATGGAAATTGTGAATAGAATTTAATTGTTTCTGGACTGACATCTTGTCCTGAAATCAAGGTGTTTCTATACTAATTTTCTTTAAACACCTTGACTCATGTTTGAGCTACAGTATTGTGTGAAGCTACAGACCTGAACTCTGAGATATTACCTGCAATCAGTCTATGGAAATGTTTGCTGAAGCTTGTGGAGAAGTCTTAAAAAAACAAAAGATGTGCATTTTATGTTTGTCTATAAAGTCACTTCTGCTCAGAGCTCAGAAGGATTTCTTAAGAACAAAAAGGTAACTCCGAAAGCCATCAAACCCAGGAATATAATTTGGGGGAGTATCTCATATGGATGGGTAATCTTCCTGCTGGGTCTCTAAATTGTTTAAAAGACTCATAGGGGATTTTAATGGAGAGCATCTTTTGTTGGAACCTGTTAAGCTTTGTTTCAAATAGGGTACTCTTGTTAAATGCTGCTATTACTAACCAATGGTTCTGATTGCCTTCTTAGATAATCTTAAGGTAATAGGATATACATTGATTTATATCACATTGAATCCTACCCTTGGACTAAACTCACTGGAACTAGTTAGTGTATTTTGCATAACACTGATAGTGGTTTGCATGGGAATTTTAGATCTGTGTTGAATATGGGTTTGGTAACAAAGGAACTTAACATTATTTTTGTAAAGTCCTCTTTTCTCAAATGGGTACAGGAAATAACAGCAACACTACCCTTTTTGTTTATTATTCTGGGCAACGTTTTTTTGTTTTTGTTGTTGTCGTTTCCTTTTATATTGTCCTGTTCTTTCAACATGGAAGTTAGTGAAGCTTTTAATAGTGGTTTCAGCATGCATTCATTCTGTGAAGTCCTACTGATGCATAAGCATTTTGATAGCTGTGAAGTAAACAGATGCTGTCGAGCTAAGGACTAAGGTATTTGGAACAGAAGGAGTTCTAGGGCAAGGAGTGTGCTTTTTTACTGGGAAAAACATATAATATTGTAAATCACAAGCAGGGATTACTTGCAAGAAAAAGATTTATGCATTCAGCAAGTATGGCTCTGAGAGAAGCCGTTCTCTAACAAGTAGTTAGCAAGCTTGTGACTGTCTGTCTCTCACAAAGCATGTATCAGAGCTTTTAGAAGACAGATTTTCAGATCTGGATATTAATGGACTATACCACTTGGCATTATGTGATGCCTCTCAAAATCACAGAAGGGTTTTAGCTTTGTCATATCTTGCCTTTATTATGAATTCATCTAGAAAAGGCCAACTCTACTCAGTTTTGTTTAATCAAAATATTTCTCCTCAGTACTGGAAGTGTGAGCAGGCACAGATAGGGTGCTTCAGTATTCATTTATGAATTGATAAGTAAACTGCAGCCATCTCGATCTTCACTCTGAAAGTTCTGATGGGTAGAGAGCACTTGCTATATGAAAGAAAATATGTTTTTTGGCTGTCACATTTAGATTGTTATGGAAAGGCACCATAAAATTTGATCTAGAATTTCACTAAATGTCAAGCAGTTTAAAGTTGCCACTGAAAAGTTGTTTGTAGCTTTTCACAAATTAGAACTTATTACTCTCCATTTTTACCTTGGCTGTGGAATAAATTCCTTAGAAAACTTAATTGTTTCATTCTGTAAGATTCATCTAGACTCCTTCATAACAGGAATGAAGGAAGAACCCATGGGGTCTGAACTTGCTCTTGGCTGCTATTTTTACCTATTGGAGACTTCATGTGAGTGAAGTACGGTGTTGTGTACTGAGAATGAAATCTGTCAAACAGTTTGGAAAAACGTGGCTAATTTAGCAGTGTTAGATAGAACAACACCTTTTGCTTTTTCCTCTGAGAGCAATAGCCTGTACTTTCAACACAATTGGCCTTTGGCAACTCTTGGTAACTTGGGAGGATATTTCTGGAAGAGGAAGGAAATAAAAAAGGATTAAACCACAGGGAATTGTGTAGGAGATGGAATGCTGAGGTACTTCAGTGCTAAAGAAGAATCTGCTTTACAACAGCTTCCATGGCTATAGATTTTTATTGGCCACATCCCCCCTATGTAGGATCAAAATAGGTCCGTCAGACATAAAAATGCATGCTTGGTCATACATACACATACAGATAATACAGAGAGTGGAAGGTATGTGTCTATGCACAAGCACTTAAAGAATACACCTCAGCCTTCAAATGAACTGACTATGATGGTGCATCCCATTTCTGCCTTCATACTAGCCTTTTAAAATTTGTTCAGACAGCAGTTTTTAAATTAATCTTTGTCCTTGTTTATGTAGGAAGTGAACGTACATTTGTTCAGTCAGGGAAGCTTTCAACTGAGTGCCAAGAACTGCCTTATCTCAAGAAGTAAATCCATGTAGACTTCTGTTTCCAGTCCAGTCATGGATTTGGTTTTTGGTTTTTTTTTTGCTTGCCACAGATGTATAATGCTTTAAATAATGAATACACTTAAAAAATATCCAAGTTGGAAAAGACTTACGTTATTATTTGACCAATTAATTATTTATTGTGAAATCTTTTCTCAACTTACCAGTTAAACAATAATAAAAAGTGACTGTCAGACCAGTTATTAATAGATTCATCCGTAAATACTGGGAATTTCATATAGTACATTGTCCTCTGTAAGGAAGGGATTGGATTGGATGAGGCAAATTTTAAAATTACTTCTAGAAGGGCAGTTTGACAAAAGTTAATCTCTTCTTTGCCACCAACTTCTACAATGAAAAAAGAAACTAAGCTTCTACATTTGTAGCCATGGTTTAATCCTGTTTTGAGGTTTCCCAGAAGACATCTTAGAAATTCCTGCTACTCTTGTACATTAAGCAACAAATCTGCTGTATCTGTATATCTGTTTTTTTCTCTCTCTCTTTTTTTTTAATTGTGTAATCATGAAATAAAGAACTTTAACATTGACTTGGCTATAAACTGGACAAAGACTTATCAGGAGAATTCCTCAATTTTATAGACTGTTTCAGCACACTGTTTTTGTGATAAATTTAATTTCTATCAGAGAATTAATGAAAAGCTTAAATAGATGTCTTAAAAATAATTTAATTAGGCACCTCTTTAGATGAAGTCATTTTTAATGACCTACTACTAAACTTTTCTTTGTGTAAAGAGAATCATTCCAGATGTGTTAACCAGTTCCACCCATGTGCAATTCTGCTGAACACCATGGACTCCTGTCCTGTCAGTGGATGTTTTTCTGCCTTTGTTTCTTTGTTTGGAATTTACACTTAAAGCAGCATATAGTATAAGTGTCCTCAGTTTTAGGTGGACGTGTGGTATGAAACTCATTCTGCTTCTTTTAGCAGTTTGTGTTTCATTGTCAGACTTCGGTTTTGCAACTGGTGATGCCTTGTAGACCCGGATTTAAATCTGCCATCCCAGAATAGAGACACAAATCTATTGTTGGTCATTTCCTAGTTGCACTTTACTGGATAGATATATGTAAAAAATATTTTTGCTGCTTTAATTGGTATCACATTCATGCATACCAAGTTGAGCTAGTACTGAAATATGTCCAAATGTTGGTTATGGTAATCTGTCCAACCAAGAGTAAATCAGTCTCACCAAGTCTTTCTGTAAGTCATGATAAAATAGAAGTGAAAGATTTATATAATGTTTGTTTGTTTGTTTGTTTTCCACTCAGACTTGAAGTCCATAACAGAGTAGAATTACCTGAACAGAAACTGGAGGTTGAGGAAATTGAAGAGCAAATAAAGAGAAAGGAATTTTTCTTGTAGGGAATGCATCTACGGTGTCTTGAATTTCTAGCTCAGCTGTGGACTTCTAGCATAATTTGGTGTAGTATATGTTTTCCTGATTTTCAAAAACATAGAGAATCTGATTTAGCAAGATTGAAACCCTATTAATATGTGAACAGAAAGTTAATGAAGAATTGTATTCTCCTCTCAGTTCTATCCGCACGAGTCCAAAATAACCTCCCTGATTTCTTAGAATATTTGTCCAACAAACCAGCAGTATGAAGAATCGAAAATACTTTATGGTGCTCTGCTAGAGCTCATCAAAAGTACTGACTTATAAGAACAGATTATTTTGTTTCCATCTCACTAAATTGTTATTAACTGCACTTCAGTTTGCACTGAAGCCTTTATTAACAGTGATTAGATTGAATGTTCAACCAGAATGGGTCTTTCCAGTTCCATGCCCAGTGACTGTGGCTAAATTTGGAAATTATCCCGTCTGCAGAATGATGACTTAGCAACACATCTACTGAGATACTCGTCCTGCTTCTCCACAATAAAAGTGTCAGGGCTGGACTGATGCCAGAAACTTGGATCCTTCAGAGATTACGTTCCTGTTAGTGTTAAGTTCTCAGGCTTTTTGGAAGGTAGGAAGTGTCTCCTTATAAACCCTCTGCGGGAGACATTTTTTCTAGGCCTTTTGCTTTTTATTTTTCTTTATTTTATTGTTATCAGTAGCAGGGCCTCATTTGCCAACAGCTCCTGAATGTCTCCATGCATGTAAGCTGCCCCTGGAGCTCCACTAATTTTTCACCTTGATTTACTAATAGGTCTTAGGCCTTTTTCCTTAAGCTTACTTATTCTGCAAGATTCAGTTATAGAATTAGTAGGAGTTTAAATTCTGTAAGAGACAGGTACTGACAAATGGCTTTGTGGAGTCAAGCCCATCTTCCACATGTATGCTATATAAAATACAATTGAAAGTAGAACTGCATGACAGACCAGTGCTGGCAGCTCTGAGGCACACCAGCTTCTTGCACATTTACTGTAGGTTGTTCTCTGTCTCCACTGAAGTTAACAACATGATTTTGGAGTCACTGTCATATGATTTAGGGAATATCTGTTTTATCCAATGTATATCACTATGGATTAATGAGCAGTATGCCCTCTTAAGAATACTTTGGTTTTTTTTAAGTTCTGTAGCATCTGCACAATTGGCCACTTGTCTTCTTTATAGATCAAAGGTGTAAAGGATATTTAGGATGTAAATATTAAACATATAATCTTAAAAGATTTCATAGATTAGGCAAACTAGAAAATTAGGTATGAACTGATTTTTTGCTGTCATGAGTGTCTTCCATTTTTAAGATGGACAAGACCATCATGGCTTAAACCAGACTGCTCTGTGAACAGAGGCAAAATTATAGACTTTGTTAAGAAATAATGATTTTAAGTATCATTAGTGCAGAGCTGGATTTCAGTAAGAAATCCTTGTGAGGTGAGGGGACATGTGCCTATGACCTTGAAAATCTGCTAACAGTCACCTACTGTTGCTAGCTATAAAATAAATTCAAAATAACAATAAAAATGAATTATAACTTTTTTATGTGCTCTGGCTATTTGTCATAATTATTTGTTGGATGGAAATGCACTATCTGGACCCTGTGCTGCTACTTGAGCATTATTTTAAAACTGGATGACAGCTTAGCAAACTTTCTCTTGATTAGCAGAAGTAAGTTGCCTCCCAAAAATAGACATTAAACTGTTTTTTGCCACTTACTAGAGACTGTCCCAGTAGTTAACTTCCCAGGGCTTTGCCTGAGGCTGAAGTAGTTTCTAACAATCCATCATTAACTTCTATGACAACCGTGGGTAGGCTGTGATTGTCAGAATTAGCCAAGACATACTGGAGGCCACCTACTGCCATATTTAAAAAATGCAGTTAAACCAGATTTTTCACCATTGCTAAGTGTCTGGGTAGGACACTGAACAAGGAACGGGTTTATTTTACGTAGTCTTGAAGGCAATTTTATGCTGTATTTTCTTAAGCCCCTCCTTAATATCTTAAATGTCTACTAGTGGAATCACCTGTTCTTCAGTATCAATGTCACATTGTCTTGCACACATCACAAGTGTTCTCATTTTTGCCTGGAGCCATGTGCAAATCACTGGAGGGGAATCAGAATCTGCAAGCAAACCTGATGAACTGGAAACAGTCATAAGGTACAGGGTGAACTGCTGATCTACTGTGAAGAAAATATAGATACGCAGCTTTAGCTTCTCAAATTCCAAATGTATTTTTCAGAACATGCTTCTAATAACACAAGTCATGTAATTGTTCTAGGTTCTCATAACTTATGTATTGATTGTGTGTATTGATTGTGTTATATGTTGTACCATCTCGTACCTGAGAACTCCCTTTCTTCTCTGGAATGAGTCAGCAAGTCAACTCCAGTGCCCACCTTATAGTCCCTCCCTCCAAGCCCCAAACAACACATTTGGTAATTTACATGTTTATGCTGCCAATATATAACCAGGTTTCTGATTAAGTAAATCATATTATGTTGTATAAAAAAGGTAAATCTGATGCCAATCGTTTGAATGGGAATCTTCCCTGAGAAGTTGTATTAATACTGTGATTGTACAGGAAGAAAACTTATACTTTTCCTAGACTGACATCATTATGGAGTAAGCAAAATGTTCATGCAGAGTGGAAGAATTTTTTTTTCTGTGAATAAATATTGATATTTCAACATTTTATTTCATGTTGAGAACTTCCTAGGGGCAGAATACTTAGCCATGATTGATAGGATGATGGTACCTTTTTACTCTTCTAGGTTGAAAAACTTGTAGTTATTGTTTGGGCCAGTCATGTACACTGAAATGGAAAATAGCTGAATCGTAAAGAAGCTTTTGTATGATAAACTGAAGAATTTGCCACCAAATTGTTTACAGATCTTCAGATAACTGGCTTTTTCTCAGCAGCACAACTGTCTTGCTGTATGTTGTAATCTGTAATCACTGACATCCACTCCGTCCCTGCTTCAAAACTAATTTGGCCACTTTTCCTGTCATATGCATGCAGAAATTAATTTCTTTTTACAAACAGTTGTCTTTATTGATTAGTGTCTTTTATTTTTAAATAACTTCTCCAGCTTGTTGATATTTTTGAACTGTAGCCATGTTTCAAATGCTCAAATCTCTACAATGCTGTCATTTACATGTTGAATAAGCATCCTTACTGCATCATAGAAGGCATAAATAGTAGTCTTCAGTGGCACTGGATCAAGACTAGTCTTTTATAGAGCTCATCTTGTAATACTTGCTAGTTTAATGGTGAGCCACCAATAAGTATTCAAAGCATGGTTTTCTGACAAGTACATCCATTTTTAACAGGTTCATTTAACCTATGTTTTTTAGAAATGTAATATGGAAATATCATGTGAGATAGTGTCAAAAATCCTACTAATGGCCAATTGATGTTTGCTTTTCTCCGTATTTGCCCTGTATCCTGACACTTATTTCTATCTATGTGCGTACAGACAGAATAAGATGGTGTTACAGATTTATACAGAAATAGCATAAAAGAGGGAAGGTAGTGTTCCAAGCAGAGCCTTCTGCTCCAAGGGGAATTTTGGAATTGCTTTGTTGATGGGAAAGCAGTTCTGATAGCCTATTAGAAATGCTGTTTTATTTTCTCAAGCATTAAGGGGAGGTAGCTGAAGCTGATGTCCTACTGCAGGAAGGGGAGCAGCACTATGATAAATAACATCAGTGCTACTTCCATGAAAGCGTAGTTTTCTGTGTGTATCTGGATCTCCTGATCAAACAGAAGATTGCTTATTGCCCTTTTGATAGGTTATGGGTTAGATCTAAGAACAATATCTTTCCAGTAAGTGCAGCTGAAGATAAATGTTGTACATAGAAAAGTTTGAATGCTCTGCTTCTTAAGCTTGGAACAGTTTTAAGAAAATTGCAGCTAAAATAACTGGTTTTGCAGATAGCGAGAGAGATCCATTATGAAGTGTGAGAGACTTTTCACCTCTGTACCCTTAGAATTAGTACTGATTGCACCCTGCATACGTTGACCATGTGGTGTCACGGGCTTCAAGCCATGCTGGACAGATGTAGTCCCCTCTGTGCAGCTGCTCAGAAGTGGCCCCAAGGAGGGGACATCTAGTCATGCTTGCTGTCTGCTGTGGCTGCTTGGCTTCTCTGGGAGTACCCTCATCCAAATGTTTGTAAACTTGGTAGGAGTGCTCTTATTTGCCATTTGCCTTGATCCCAAAGTCTAATCTTGCTCTAGGTTGCCTCTACTAATCCTAACTGTATTTGCAATAATATATCACTGTAGAGGAATTTTCCTGAGCCATTTTGCAAGGACAAACGAGATTTGTGAAGTTGTGCTCCAAAGGTAACATGAGCACCAAGCCCCTGCTTCAAGGGATATCTAGATAAATGTTGGAAAAGTGGAGGTGTAACAAGAGAAATGTGCCTTCTCCAGGCACTCCTATAGGTACCATTTACACAGCAATCCATCCCTCATCTGAATTAGTTCTAGATGTGCTAAAACTTTCCGTACAGCTTTCTTTTGAACACAGCATAGAAGAGAATGTACCAAAAAAAAAAAAAAAAAAAAAAAAAAAAAAAAAAAAAAAAAAGTGAGAGAAATTGTTATAAAATCTCTGTGGCATTTTCATGAAATATACAGTGACATTATTTGCAATAGATAGTGATAGTTATGAAATCCATTATTGTTAGCAGCTTTCATTCAAGAAATACTTAACCAGGTCCCAAATATTTGTTTTTTTTTTTTTTTTTCCTAATCTAGTACTATGTACTTCTGGAAGCATGAATACTACTGTGCCCTTTCAAACTGAATGTCATAGCAGGGAGTCTGTTCAATAGAAAATGGAAAAAATCATTCCAAAAGTACAACATGATTTTTATAACAACTGTGATCAGGATAAGAGTACTCTTGCTTACGTGGTGCTATCCAATTTTAAAAATTAAATACAAGGATTATAAAACCTAAGCCCTTATAGATGCAGAATGGCATTTTGCTACTGTTCTGAAGTGCTGTGATAAAGGCAACAATGTGATCTGAGTTCCCTGCTATGTAGCTACTGTGTAGGTAATATAAATACTGCTCCATTATCTTGCTTCATGCAATGTGCAGCTGGGTAGTCAGGTTGTTTGTAAGGTACTTCATGCACAAGGGCAAATTCCTATTTTTGCTATGGATGGGAATGTAATCTGGTAGAAGTTGTCTACTTGTTACTATATGTAAAGTTGTTTGTGTGGGGGGATTTCCCCTGGGTCCATTGAGAAGATAAAGAATGGAACTGCTGCTGTTTCTTTCCATGTACTCCCTTTCTGGAGGAAGATATCCATGGAAGGGAAGAGGTAATGCATAAAGGGAATACTGGCTTTTTTGCTTTTCTTAGTCATGTTAGCCTGTCTCTCATATATTTTTAGTCATGTGGATTTGAATTGTTTTAGGTTTGTTGTGTAAGAGAGTGGGACTTCTAGCTGGCTGGTGTCATCTAGAAAGAACAGAAGCTGGTAGGGTAGGATTGTATTTCTTGTGCTGGAAATAGAGTTGGAGTGGCTACTGTGGGGTTAAACCCCAATGGATAAACCTTGATATTGCAAGAAGGAAGTGATTCTGTTAGCCTGTGGCTGTTGGGGACCCTTTTCAAATTTTGCTGTTTCTGACTGACAGAGTCTCTCTGGCGTGAGCATACTTTATTATTATTGATTTTTTTAAGTACAGTTTCTTTCCATGCTAAAGCAGAAAACAATTTTGAAGCCTCAACACTTCTTTCAAAATAGATTGGAGCTACAATTTCCCGCTATGCAATTTGCTAGGAGATTTATACAAGGGCTGCTCTGAAAATAATGCCTCCCATTTTATTATGTTGGCCCATGACATCAGAGGTGGATGTTGGTGGTATGGCAGTAGGGATTGAACCTTCCTGCCAATATTCTGTTACATTTTGTTGCTGTCTGACAGATGGTAGCAACGGTGCAGTCTGACCAAATGATGTCTGACATGGAAACGCATCTGAAGCAAAGATGTGGGATCGAATTCCTCCATACAGAAAAAATTGCTCCCATGGACGTTCATGAACGCTTGCTGAACATTTCAGGAGA
Source organism: Numida meleagris (assembly GCF_002078875.1). NCBI lineage: Eukaryota > Metazoa > Chordata > Aves > Galliformes > Numididae > Numida > Numida meleagris. The sequence goes on from NC_034410.1 coordinate 45,254,978, forward strand.
CTGAACAGTGGATGTGAGCACAGTGAGGTGGTAGGTGGTGTGTTTCAGCAGTGGCAACAGTGACGTTAAAGACAAGCAATATTCTGGAGGCCATGTACAGTTGTCACACCAAAAAATGAAGAGCATCTCGATCAGCTCAAATCAATGGATTACAACCAGGAAGCTGTATACGAAGCTGATTATTGACTTCATCCATGCCAACAATGTTGGCAATGCTGGAATACCACAAAATTTGAGCCAAGTGGATCTCACAAATGCTCACACAGAAACTGAAGGAGCAGCATCTGCAAGTTTGCCAAGGCCTATGGAGCCAATACGAGGCTGAAGGAGACAATTTCCTGGATTACATCATTACTGGTGATGAGACATGGTGCCACCACAAAAGTCCATGGAGTGACAGTGTTAATTCCTCATCAAAGAAAAGTTCAAGACACAGCCCTCACTGGGTAAAATCATGTGCACTGTCTTTTGTGATAGGAAAAGGGTGATCCTTCTGGATTTCCTTGAACCTGGACAAACCATCAACTTTGACCGCTATATCATGATAGCTGACTAAGCTGAAGGCTTGAACTTCCAGTGTTAGGCCGGAGAAGAACTGTTCTCTTACAACACAATAACACCGGGTCCCGTATCAGTTTGAAGATGGTGGAGCACATTGCCAATCCTGGCTGGACTGTCCAGCCACACCCACCATATAATCTGGATTTGGTGCCTTCTGACTTTCATCTGTTTGGACCAATGAAAGATGGACTGTGTGGACAAAATTTTCCTAGCAATGACCCTGTCATTGCAGCTGTGAAACAGCGGGTCACCTCTGCTGGTGCAGATTTTTACGAGCACAACAGGCAGGCTCTTGTTCATCACTGGTGTAAATGCAGAGCTAATGATGGTGACTACATTGAAAAATAGTGATTTGTAGCTGAGAATTTGCTCTATTAAACAGTGTTATTGTGCTTGTTTGTGCCTGTTGTGCCTGTTGTTGTTTCTATGGAAATAAATAAGAGGCATTACTTTTGGAGCAACCTATGTGTTTGGTAGCAACTAGCCTTTACATGATGTTTAAAAGAAAGGGTTTTTTTTTTGCCTTTGATCCATGTCTGTATTCCCCAGACTCATCCACAAGGGGGATGTAGTTCTAAACAAATATACAGCTCATGGTTGTTTTTGAATATGCACATTTCTAACTCTTCTTAATTTAAATGATTCTCTTGGAATGCCTTGGGACAACCTCAAAACTGTTCAGGCTGTCACTGAGGAAAATCTAAGAGAAAGACAGAAAAATGCACTGAGTTTGTGGGGTTTTTGTTTGTTTGTTTGTTTTTTCTTTCTAGGGACCTTTCTTTTTTTGCTTACAGATGAAGATGCAAGTCCTGGGGGGAAATGCTGTTCTCACCTGTGTCATCACTGACTTCAGATGACTCATATGTAGATGTGGGCCGAAGAAAGCATTGATTTATTATTTTTTTAAAGAACATTCCTTCAGCCTGGAGAATGGCTTGACATTTCACCATTTGCTTCTGGCATAGCTGAAGCTATCTGGTAATTAATCTAGAGGTAGTGGTAATGAGCATTCCCTCCTCTCTATGCCTATCTTATTTCCTAGCAATTAGTGTTGTGTGAAGCAGTGATTTGAATAATAACAGAGCAATGTATGAGTTTATTTAACAACTTGACCTGAGTACTCCAGAAATAGTGTCATGGTTTTACAGTTTTCACTTTGCAGTACAGCTATGGTAAAGTGCTCCTAGAAAAATCAGACTTGTAACTTCTAATATGCTGTGCCCAAATTCTCTGTGGATTCCATGATTTCTTCTGAGATTCTGGTATTGAAAGTTGATCCTATGTGCAAAGAGACTCTCCTGAAAGAGGAAGGAAGGCAAGCTCAGAATGATGTCCCATTTTATGACTGATTTTGAGTGAGATCCTTCACTTTCCATTGTCTGTCTGAGCTTGAATCTCGGGAGGGCGATTTTGATACTTGGTTGGGCAGAATTACCTTGAATACTGAATAAAGAAAGAACCTCTAACTGGGGCCCATTCTTTCAGCCACCACTGTGCTTTGGCTCTTCTTGTATGCTGTTAATAACACATAACTTTGTGTGCTCGGTCTTTTAAGTGCAGCCCTCCTTATCCAATATCAGAAATCAATGAGCAAGATTTTGACTCTCTTTTCACCTAACTGTAAATAGTATATTGATGAACATTGTTTTCCAGAATAAACTGATCTGAGTTTACTTAAAATACTCCCAAAACCCACTCAGATGACTCATATTATTCACTGGAGACCAAATTAGATTTTTGTAAATAACATGCTTCACATTTATGTTTATTTCTCAGCATCTTATTTGAAATTGTTCTTGAGTGTCATTTTTTATTCTAGATATTTTAAGCTTGCTTTTTCTTTATTAGTTCATTTTCTACTTAAAAGTCCCAAATGTTTAAATAGAGGCTCTTCCATTATTCTCTGCATGGAAACAATGGTATTTAGAGATTTATGGCAATGTGAGATTTCATGAGATTACGCAGCCCAATGCTTAAATTCTGGAAGTACCAAATGTGTTTAGAATTGACACCACCCTAGTGAAGGCTTGTTAAACCTATTCCCCAAATCCCCATGCTTAAAAATCCACAGAGCCCTGTGTCTTTTTTAATCCTTTGTAATCCTGGCAGTTAAAAAGCTTTTCCCAGTAGCTAATCTAAACCTTATCTGCTTGAAATTTAGCTAATCTTTTCTTGTGCAATCTCCCCACTAGACTTAGAAATGACTGGTTACCTTGCTCTTCAAAGACGCCTTTTCAGTTCTGTCGTTGTCTCTCTTTGGTTGTGACCCTGTTTAGTTTCCTCCTCTTTCTTCAAGTGTTATATTTCATGTACCTCTCCTCTGCTTTCTCATTTGGCTTCATCCTTCTCAAAGCTGAACACAGACAGCATTGCCACTGAAGTCTCAACAGTACTGAGCAGAATAAATAATTACCATCCTTATCTTGCATATGATGTTTCTGTTAATACATCTCAAAGTGATATCTGCCTTTATGTATCATCCTAGAAATGAGTCAGTGGTCTGTGATCCTCTAACACTTCAAATCCTTTTCTTCAGAACAATTGCCTATACTCATTTCTCAGTTTTGCTCTTGATTTAGCCTTAGTAAATGCAGATCTTTGCATTTTCTGCTAACATTGGATTATTTTTTCTTTCTTTCAAAATAATAGAAGAACATTCCAGCTTGATGTTGTCTCTATGTTTTGAGTGTACCTATACTCCGTGACCTATGTTGATGAAAATAGTTGATAGAACTGGACTTCTGAAGGGCCCAGTCTGAAATCATAGAATGGTTTGGGTGGAAGAGACCTTAAAGATCACCTAGTTCCTACCCCACTGCCATGGGAAGGGAAATCTCCCACTAGATTGGGTTGCCCAAAGCCCCATCCTGCCTGGCCTTGAACACTTCCAGAGATGGGGCATCCACAGCTTCTCCAGGTAAACTGGTCCACTACCTACACACAGTGTAGAATTTATTCTCCCTTACATCTGATTTGAACCTACTTTTTCTCCAGGCTGAGCAACCCCAACTCTCTCACCCTGTCTCCATAGCAGAAGCACTCCAGCCCTGCGGTCATCCTCATGGCCTCTTCTGGACCCGCTGCAACAGGTCCTTGTCCTTTTAGTACTGAGGGCCCAGAGCTGAACATAGTGCTGCAGGTTGGGTCTCATAAGAATGAAACAGAAGGGGGAGAATCACCTCCCTTGCCCTGATGGTCATGTTGCCTTAGATGGAGCCCAGGATATGGCTGGGTTTCTAGGCTCAAGTGCACATTGCTGGCTAATGTTGAACTTCTCATCAACCAGCACTCCCAAGTCCTTCTTCAGGGCTCCTCTCAAGCCACTCATTGCCCTGTCTGTGTTTGTGCTTGGGATTCCCTGGACCCAGGTGCAAGGCCTTGCACTTGGCCTTGTTAGCTTCATAAAGTTTGGATGGGGCCACCTCTCAAACCCTTTCCTCCAGCATGTCAACTGCATGACTCAGCTCTCCCAGCTTAACACAGAACTACTGACAAATTTGCTTTAATCTTGGCCTTTTGTTACGAACATTAAGTGCTCTGCAGCATAAACCATTTTAAGCTGGCAGTGGCAAATCTTCACTGTCATCGATGACACCTGGTGCAGACTTTCAAGACTGTATTCTCTATGAAGGTATCTTTTATAGCCAAACAGAATGACTCAATCAAAATTCTCATCATCAATTGGCTTGTGTTATTGCCAGGCATCACTGGCAATCTGAAGGCAATGAACCAGCCTAAATTTTCCACAAGGGACCATGTATTTGCCACATGTCTGTGCAAAGTGGAGATTTAGCCTATCCAAATGCTTCTCTTTTTCCAGTGTTCTAAGGGGACGTCTAGCACTTCTGTCTACCCAACTTGATACATAGAGGTAGCTCTACCACAAAGAACATAAGGTGCCAGTTCAGGCTGTGTGCCCCTCTGGGACTCTGTTCAGGAGTGCTCCAAGAGCAATCAGTGGCAGCTGCCTCTGGAAAAGTGTGCAAACTAAGCAATATCCAGTAATGGTCATTCCTTCTCACCTCCATTCTTCAGACATTCTCCTGCTGTTCTGGTTCAGCTGAGACAGAGCTGATTTTTCCTTCTTAGTGTCTGGTATAATGCCGAGTTTTGGTTTTAGGAGAAAAACAACGCTGATAACACATTAGTGTTTCTAGTCATTGCTGAGCAGTGCTGCACAGAGCCATGGACATTGCAGTTTCTCAGCTTTTTGTACTGCTCTGCCAGTGAGAGGATGGGGGACACAAGGAGCTGGGAGGGGACGGAATGAGGACAGCTGAGCTAAACTGCCGAAGGGATATCCATACCATATGACATCATGCAGAGAAAAAAGCAACCTGAAAAGCAGCAGGGAGTTGGCTGGGGGAGCAGCCGCTGCCTGGGGACTGGCTGGGCATCGGTCGGCAGGTGGTGAACAATTGCTTTGCGCATCACTTGTTTTGTATATACATATATATATTACTATCATTAATATTATCCTTTTTTTCCTCTTCCTTTTCTGACTTAGTAAATGGCTCTTATCTCAACCCATGAGTTCTACTTTTTTATTTTCTTCTTTTGATTCTCTCCCCCATCCCACTGGGAGGGGGGTGTGAGTGAAGGACTGTGTGGTGCTGAGCTACCTGCAGGGTTAAACCACAGCTCCCCCCTTCCTGCGATTTATGGGCTCTAAGGGCTTTCTTAATCATTTTTGTATAGAAAACAATCCTGCTCTTGTGCAGTTGATTTTCTCACTTTGAATAACACAGTTCCCCATTTACCTGGATTAGTCCTTGCTCATTTTGCTTCAGTCTTTGCTGGTTTGATCAGAACAAAAGGCAGCATGCAGAAGCCTAAGGTTTCCAAAGTAGGCACTGTCTAAAATCTTCCATCCCTCTGAATCTTTGTTCTATTTCTGCAGTCTCAAACTTTGCCTATTGATCTGGCCTTGTTTGCTTAACCTGAGCCCAGGGACAGCAATGTTGATGAGGAAAACATGAAATCTTTCCCCAGTATATGGCAGCTGCACCAGTAATTACACTCCCTTTCATCAAAATGTATCTGAACACTATCACTGTAAATCCAGATTCATTGTCAAATGATTTCCTTGTTATCTGTTGCTGCTTTCCTCCTACCTTCTAGTAACATCTGTAAAGGGAGTATTTTTTATTGGATTAATATTAGACGCACCTTTAAAGTTTTTTCCTCGGTTCTAGACCTTTTTTTAGTAGAATATGTTATGTATTTAATGCTGAACAGAGCACACGAGCTCAGCCTGTCTGTGAAGAACTTTTTTCCTGGGAAATTAGCAGGAAGGCAGGGAGGCAAAGAGAGCAGACTGGCTTTTAGCACAGTTATATGCCGTCTCTGACTAAAGTAGCCTAAACTAAATCCCAACATTTGCAAGTATCCCTTTCGGTTGAGATGGGCTTTTTGTTTGTTTGTTTTTTCCCCTGTAGGCATGCAGCTCATAAACCTATCCTAGCAAAAGTTCATAAGGACCTGGTATAAAGCTCCCTGTGTTCGCTTCAAAATTACTTTCAGGTTATTGCATCTAATCACATTTTTTGCTTGTTAGTTTTCTGCTGGACTAGCTAATTGAGCAGGCCCTCAGAGGGGGCAGGGGTGGTGGAGCTAGAGCAGAAGGAAGGGAAGTAAAGCAGAGTGAGATGGAGAGAAAGGGAGGGAGCTGCTGCTCCCCGACCTAGCTGTGGCTGCCATAAAACTAAAGTGGCTTTGTAGTCTTGTCAAACTGTGCCCTAAAATACACTGATTTACATGTTGGCTTTCACAGTCTGTGGAAATCATGATCTTCCAGGGAGTATTAAGCCACAGTGAACTTTAAGCCAATTTACTTCTGAATGAGAGCGTTCCCATAGGTATGTAACGTGCTTTCACTTTGGCACGCTAATTTCACGCCTTTAAACTCATAACCGCTCAGTGCTCCCCGTGTAGACCTCTCCCAGAGATGATGTTGTTTTCGTTATTTCAAATTAAAAAATAAAGGGATCTGCAAAACCTGAATGCAGCCAGCAAGTGTTTTACACGTCTGCAGCGCTTACCCAATCTTACCTTCACCTGCGTCTGGGGCACGGGGGAGGTAAGCAGTGGCAGACCACGGCCATCACGCTTTTCCTCAATGAATGTGTGTCTCTGCTCAACACAGGCATGTATTACAAGTCTTACATGGTTATTTTGACTTGACGCCACGCACCCCTCTTTAACGAGAGCATTGCAAAGCAAGCTAATCTCTGGATAATGTGCCAGCAGGATCACAAGGCAGCGCTCACCAGAGGTGTGTGCAGATTATGTAGCGTGCCCGAGTGGAGGGTGGTGGCAGCGGGTACTGAGCCGCAGGGGCAGACGTGACAGGTGCAGAAGCAGGAAGCTCAAGCTGAGAGATGGAGCTCTGCATCCCCGCCATCTGGGAGCAGCCCCCGTCCTTGGCTTTGCGGTGGGTGCTGCTGCTCCGGCTGCTGGGGCACGTGCTGCTGGCCGCCAGCCTGCGCGGGCTCCTCAGCTGCCACGCGGCTGCGAGTGGCTGCTTGCTACCATATGGCCGCATGAAAAAGAGACAGAGGAGAATAAGCTGTAAAGCAACTGTAAAAATTCAATGCTGTTCCATGGCGAGAGCGCTGCTGGCTCACCCTCCTCTTCCCCCAAGTCATTATCATTACGGGTTTAAATAGGTACACCTGCATCCATTCAGCCCCCATCACATCCCCACTGAGTTGTTTGAAACAGACAGACACTTCTCTGCTCAACACTCCGAATTTCTGTTTAATTCGGGGTAGCCTGATGAAGGCTTGGTTGTATTTTTTTCCACCCACTCTGCTATTTGGCTATGGGTGGAATTGAGTGAGAAAGGATTTACTTTGATGGAGACGTTTTGGGAAAAGTTGCCAAGCTTGCTGGATTGGTCTGGGGAGGAAGTGGGGGCTCTTCTGTCCTCTAAAAGTGCTTAATTCCATCGTACCACAACAGGAGAGAATCACATAGCAGCAAAAACAACAACAGGAAGACGATATTTTGGAATATAATAATTGTCTATATGGCTGAAGAAGAACAAATGCTTTCCTGGCTCCCCATGGAACTAATAAAGAAAGGCAGGTTGAGGAGCCTGGGATAATTATTTAGTCATCTTAAATATTCATGAGCTGCAGTATGTGCTACATGCAATTTAAGAGGGACTTGACAATTGCAGCATACATCATCTTGTTTCACATGGGCTAAAAATACTTAATCTTCCTCCTTTAAAATAAAAGCATTAATCCTAAATATGTCTTCAGCTAAGAGAAAAGCTGCAAACCGCAGGAGGAAGGAAAAGAAGCATCTTCCTGCCCCAAAGGTGCAGGTTGGGAAAACAATGCAGGACAAAAGGATTGCTGAGGGGATTTTAGCTGGGCTCTGTGGGAGCAGTGATGGCGGTAGGGAGTATTCTTGATGTTAAACACTTTGCCACTGGCTTCACGAAGGTTAGGGAATGTTGCTCTGTTTGGTAGACTGGAAAAGAGACCCTTTCCCAACTTTGTTTTGGTGATTATAAAATCACTGCTGAAAAGCCAAAGAGCTGGTTAGGATGGGCTAAGCCCTCCCCGTGACATCTTGTTACTGAACTCTAGGGCCACACATCCAGAATGCAAAGTCTTCTCTCGCTTTCTCGTGTAGGATTCCCACTACCACACGTGACTCACTGGTACATAGTCAGCAGTGGATATTTCTGGAAAATTTAAAGAGAATTTTTCGTGGAGGGGTCCATTCTCTTGGCCACTATATGCAGGAAAAGTGGCACCAGAGATTTCTAGAATATGTTGGTGTATTCTGAGCAGCAAATTGAGGTGAGTACTTGAACAGACTTTCTGAATTTGCGATGCTGTCAATGCTGTCTGTTTCTTCATCTTTAAATTGGCAGTAGCAGTAGTAATAAAACCTTAGTTACTCAGTTTTGTGCAGGTAGACACACACTTATTTCATGCGTTCAGTCCATTATGGTGGGAGCAACCCTGTTGCAGAAGAGAGCTATAACATGTTCTTTCCTGGTTTCTTCACAAGTTGCATGGTAGACAAGTTTGCAGGCATGAATGGATTTGGGTTTATGTACTTTTCCCTGTTTGCAACTCTTTGTGCAGTCACAATGTTAGAAAATATTTCAGTAGTGCTTTTGGCAGCCTTTGATAGCTCATTGTGATAGCTCAGGAGTGTCCAGGCTTAGAGCTACCAGGCATTTGGGTGTCCTTGGATGTATCTTACTTTCTGCCAGGACACTTTGTCAAGGAGGAGTTTGAACACGTTGGCCATTAGGATAGGATGTATCTCTTTGCATGCCCAAAGTAAATCTTCTGGCTTTATGATGCATGTCGATGTGCAGAGGCATGCCCAGGAAGCCAAGCACTGTCCAACCATCTTTTCCTAACAGATGTGCATTTGCTGCTCAGTGTCGCAGGACATGTGCAAGCCGTGCATGCAGCACTGAGGAGCCGTCTGGTACCAGAATGCCCTGGCTCACTGCACACCATGAGTCAGCACGTGCAGTTATTTATGCTCTGAAACCCACAGTCACATTCTGAAAACTCTGTATTACATCAGCTATGGTATACATATTGAACAATCTGCACCGTAGGCAATGAAGGAAAACAAATGCTCTTCTCTCTAGCACCTAAAATACTTGATATTCCTCGTGCATAGTGTGAAATTTCATGTGCAATGGCAGAAGTGTAAGGGTTTTAATTTATTGGAGTGAAAATATAGACAGCAAACTATAAAGGGAAAGGCATTGATTATGATCCAGGGTAAATTGCATAGGTGGACTGAATATATCGTATATTGAACATCTGCAAGAAGAGAGCCCAGAGGTTGCTCGTGCTGTGGCTCACCTTTCACTGGGCACTCACTCAGGCTTGGGCTGGCTGCCTGCCTGTAAATAAGCCCAGGGAGACCTCCCATGACCCTCCTGCTCCGGAGCAGCAGCGGAATCTGGAGCTTGCTGCGAATGAGAGAAAAAATATGAGTGAAAGGGAAACATGCTTTCCAATTAGATAATAGCAAATATCATACTTGTACTTGTGGAAGGTCAGAAAGGCAACAGCTGAAGGAGTCAAATAATAGACAAACTGATGACGGTAAGTAAGAAAGCATAAAGGTGACCCAATCTCTCTTGCACTGATAAAGCTGTCTGAGGTGCAGTAGATCAATTTAGCCGTGGCTGTTGTTAGGAAATTACTCTTGTTTGATGTTCCACAAGCAGATCATGCAGTTTCCTAGGAAACAGCTTTTTCCACTTAAAATCTAATTTTCTTACATAGCTAGAACTGATGAGTCACCCTGCCTGACTTTTCCTTACTTCCTCTTACCTATTAAAATATACTCACCAGGTGGAAATCCAAGGATCCATTAGCATTAATCACCTGGCTGTTCAATTAACTCTTGTGCCTCCCTGTTAGCAGCGCTTGATTTGACAAGCCAGGATTAATAGGATAAAAGATGATCAAAATTGGAAGGGAATCATGTGTGCATTAATGGGATATGTCTCCTATAGAATGTGAAGTATTGCCTTACAATTTCTTCCCTTATGTCCCCCTATGAAATGCAGCCTCTATTTCAGTCTATTATTGTTATGTTAATTATCACATTCAGCTGATTCTCAGATGACATTAAAGTTATCAATAGCAGTTACACTCTGTTACTGTGAGAAAATAAATGAATGTTGTTGCGTGTCGAATACTACAAGCAAAATGTAAAAGTGTCAGTCCACAGCTGTGATGTTGAGCTTTAGGGTCATGTAATGAGAAGCACTTACGCTGAGCAGAAAGTTGGTGGAGCAGAGGTCAGGGAAAGGCTTGCTGGCTGGAGTTTCCAATGGCCAACGAAGTCAATGAGCCCCCTGACAAAAAGGAAAGTGCTATAATTTACAGTTACCTGTTGTTTGTGCCTTATGTAAAATCCTAGTAGTCTGCAGATGCTTAATGAGCCCCTGTGGCTGCATCATTAATAAAAGGTTGGTCCGGCAGAATACAGCTTCCACGACAGTTCTCTGCGGGCTGCATTTCTTATTCCCTTTCCATATGCAGTTGTGCTGGAATCAGTATTCCTGCCACTTCCCAGTGCCTCTGATGCCTCAGCTGTCAGCGCACCACTGATGTGCCAAATTCTAGTGACTAACACTTCAAAGTTTCAGCTGCTGACAAACAGCTTTCTGTTTAAAGGGGCAATATCTCTGCACGGCAAGAGCATGGCGCCCTGTGACTCTACAGTCCCTGGAAGAGGATGGGCAAAATAATTCCCCGTCCTGACTTTAAAATAGTGAAGCTTTTTAAAATAAAGATTTGGGTGTATTTACTTATCATTTAGTTATGTTCTTGCATCTTTCTCTGTATCTGTACTTGTTCAGCTGCAGCTGGTGAGTGGGAGGCCTTACCATATACAACGGAGTGTAATGCCTCAAGAGCTTGGTATGCTTGTCACTTGCATTGCCTTGTGCTACTTCTGGTATAGACTTCTAAATGCTAAAAGTCAGCAGGAATGACCGCAGATTTTGAACAGAAAAGTTTCAGACTAAGGTTTGAAAGCAGTTTTTCTCGTATCATTGGACTATGAAGTGTGTAGAAATGGCACTTAGATAGCTGTGATCTGTAGACCCTTTAGAGCTGTTTGCAAATAATGAGCCTTTTTCTTAATGAAGAGCTTTGCAGCTTCATTTCAGATGATTAATTCAATTAAAATAGGCCTTCTGAGCTGAATTTCAAGCTTTTTATGTTAGCTTTGAGAATTAAAGAGGATAGGAGACTGAACTGAACTGAGCAAGACAGGCTCCAAAACTTCACCCAGCAGCAGGGTTCAAGCCATCAGCTTCTGTTTGTTCTTAAAAGCCACATGCAGAATAGACAGACATGCGGTAAGTGACCCAGGCTTCACCGTGGGTACGTTATTCTGGTTAAACAGAACTGAGATAGAAGTGAGATTCCCTCTTTTTTGTTCCTGTCTCTCGCTACTCCTCTGTCACTCATTTAAAATTGTGCTGTATCGCTGGGCTGCCCCATGGCTTCTGGTTTGGGTGTGTGTTGCAATAAGTCTCATTGAAGCTCTGCATTACGGGATTTGTTTATTGCTAGAAATGTACTGAATGGCACATAGAACTTTCCTAAGCAGAGAACGTGGACTTTTTACTGACCTTTGGTTCACCAGAGTAATTCACAGTCAAAACCACTGATGGATCCACTGCAGAATCTGAGTCCACAGATCACTGTCTGTTGTCAAGGAACAGAGCACAGAAAAGAGGATAATTCAGCATCTCTTGGTTCTCCGGCTCATGCAAACCTTCTCCTTGTTTCCATTTATCCCTGTGTGCTAAGGTGAAAGCCATCAGCTGGTTTTCTCCTGGCTCTTCAGAGAAAAGTCACTCTTATTTTGATAACACATGAAGCAGAAGGTTTTAAGAGTTGGAGATTTGTCGTTGCAAGATGTGCAGAAGCCTCCAGCTTCTGTAAATTTGGAGATATTCATGCAACTGTTGACTGATAACGTGCACAATGAATACGTGAGTGTAATCTATGTATATGTAAAGAACATCTAAATCCTGTTAAGCCGATGCAGTCTATTGATGAAAATTCTTGTCCGCTCAATCCTGTCTTTTTGTATACTCTGTTGTTAGGAAATCATTTATCCTACTACTAAAGTAGCACATGCCATCTGTGAGTAATCTTTACCTCTCTCGCATCAGTATAGTGAGAAGTAATCTGCGTCCAGAGACACTCTGAGATCCTCAAAGTAAATCCAGACTGCTTATAATGTAGGCGGTATTGCTCTTGGAGAGAAATGGAGCTATGCTCAGCGTGCTAATGATATAATTATAGGGTCTCTCTTCCAGGAGTATAAGGGAGATATTAGTTATCATAATGTGCATGAACTTGGACTTCAATGCAATATTTATAAAGAAGATACAAATGGATCATTTCTACTCAATAGAGCAGGTCTTGGTGAATAATGGCATGGAAGAATACACTCGACAAATGTAACCTTTACACTTAGGAAAGTGCTCTTTTTTTTTTTTTTTTGAGAAAGGATCATGTTGGGGTTGTTTTTTTTTTTTTTCCTGTAAGGTCTCTTGGTGTGTGGCAGTTTAAGTATTAAACAGGTGATTACTGAAATGTGATCTCTAGCTGGTTAGGGGTAGCCACAAATCACAGGCTGTTGTTTCTGCTTCCTGATTGTATCAGCAGAATCCTTGCAATCAGCCAGACACCTCAGGAATACCATGGAGAATTTTAATCTATCACCCTGGATAGCAAAAAGAATAGAGGATCTGAAAAACACTGTCAACCCATTCGTCATGTGTGGCCAGACCTTTCCTGCAGCGTTGCACCCAGACCGCCTTACCTCCTTACTGTTACATTGCTTGCAAGCACTTTAAATTTTACCTTGTCATCATATTTGCCCAAAAATATTACATAAGCAAGTATGTTCCTAGATGAGATGGATCTTTTTAATTAGCTCTCTGAAGGTTGTTAAAAGGGTTTACAAACTTTGGTTATGCAGTGTCCCAGATGCATAAAGCCTATTGCTTGCCTTTTGTTCGTATGCATTCTTAAGGTTACTTTCCTTTGTGTGCATATGAGGATAGATATTGATTTCTTGGCAGCCCATGTTAAGCAAACAAAAACCCAGAGGAAATAAGTTTGCAAGCCTTTGTGACGGATTTTGCTCAGTTCACTGTGTTCGGAAATGAACGAGCGAGACGAAATGGAGGAACCTTAAAGAATTGGTGAGACATCATCAGTTTGCACCAAGGTGAAAAAGTTCAGGTGTCTTTCTAGTTTTGTCCTGGAAGAAAATATTCTGAATCTGAATGACTGACAGAGAAATTTCCCAGTTTTACATGAGTATGTTCAAAACCTCCTGCCTTTGAGATACTGTAACAATATACATCAGTATTACTCTTCAAAATGTTGCTCCTGGCTTTTTCAACATTTCTTCCAGCCCTAGCAGGTCTAAGGTAGCATGGGTTATGATTTCACAGGGAAATTAAGGTTGGTGCATCAAAACAACCTTTAGAATTAGAAAATACCAAATTAGGATTTCCTACCTTCTTGGGAATGGCTTTTTAACTTTCATGTTATTTTAGTGGTGTCCTTCTGTCTTAGGATGTGTTTTTCATCTTAAGTAAATCAATTCTCTTCCCTCACTTTCTGTTCATCATGTAACATTATTCTGACAGCCATAAAGACCCTCAGTAGAGGTGGGCTCTGCAGACTGACCGCTGTACTAGAATAAAGGAGCACAGTGCCAGGTCATAATTCCCAGCATGATGAGTACCAAAGCGGATGGAGAGGACTCAGTGGACTGCAGATCTGCTGGTGGCTGAGCCTCAGCCCCTAGTTTCTAATTCAAGGTGCACTTTCCTGGCTACTTGTCTTTCTGCTCATTTTATCCTTGTTTCTCCACTATCTCTTGTGCTTCCAAGCTATCCAGGTCCTTTTAATTCTTGTATCTAGCTGTATACAAAGGACTCATTTTCATCTCTTTCATGGACAGTTTTCACTGCATGGTATCTTTCTCCTTAGTCTTGTCATGCTCCTGCAAGTATGGAGGCTTCTCTTCTGGGCACCCATGTGTTCCATTGCCTTCACCAGGTCCCCACTCCTGGTTCCCTCTCCTTTTTCATCTTGTGATGTGTATCCCTCCCTTGGGACTTCCACTTACCACATGAATCACGTTTCTGAATTCCATTTCTCTTGTCAACCTCTTACCCTGTAGATTATTCAATTACAAGGCCTCTCAGGTGTGATCTCCATTTCTGTGTGATAAATATGTATTTATTTGTGACTTTAGATGTTTGGGTCAGATTTTACTGAATTTGGATGTGATGAACATGGCAGACACAACTTGAATGAATTATAATCTAAATCGCTCTATCTTCCATTACTAACAAGATGCTGGTGATTTTTGCTACCGTCTTTTTCCCTCTTTTTTTCCCCCCGGAGTATTTCTCCATCTGTATCATTCTGAGATCTAAATTTTATGTGGAGGCTGTTCTCTGTGCCACCACTTACCAGTTGTTTTATTTCCCAGCCCAGATGGGATTTCTGGCAAGTGACCTTTCCCTAAGGGTCTTTTCATTTTTGCTGAAGCAGCCAGAGCTGGAATTAGAAGCAGCATAACTGTCAGGACAATGCTATGCTCACACTAAGTGACCCATTAGGTAATGTGGCTGTACTGCTAATTTTTCATCTCTGTGTGGCATTGCAGGGAATGGAGGGTCCAGGTGGTAGAGGTCCTTGCCCTGTGCTCTGCTGTGGGGTGCTGTGAGGTGCGGAGGACAAGCATTTCTCCTGGGTGCTTCTCCAGTGTCTAGCTTTTGGGTGACAGCAGTAGGTGGCTGAATGTCCAGTATTAACCAGTGATTTACAGCACAGGTGAGTCACCAGCAAAACCTCTCAAATCTCAGGTGCTAGCTGTGCTGCAGAGACAAATACAGTCAAAATTTCCATGGCTGCCTTACTTCTCTCCTGCCCCAGGAGACCTCATCACATGCAGCGTGACAAGGTGAGTCTTTCCCCCGAGCCTCCTTCCAGGCACTGGGACTTTGCTCATCCTTTACTCAGGGAGATGCTGTAAGCGTGACACCTTAGTGGGAGGCAGAGCATGTGGGAGTGAACTGCAGTGCAGCACGTGGTAAGAAAATTGTTTTAAATCTTGTCATTGTAGCAGTTTAGTGTTGTGGTGGGAGCTTTTCCTTAATTACTCCCAAGGGGAAAGAACCGATGATACTAACTAGGCTGAGGCCATCTACTAAACCCAATACCATTGTTTTCTTTTTTTAATTCTAATGATTAAATATTTATTGTCCACAGGAACACTGTTTAAAAAGCAAAAAAAAAAAAAAGGAGAAAAAGAATCATAGAATCATTTGAGCTGGAAGGGACCCTTGAAGGCCATCTAGTCCAACTCTCCTGCAAAGAACAGGGAACACCCACAGCTCCAGCAGGGTGCTCAGAGCCCCGTCCAGCCTGACCTTGAAGAGTTGTGGGGATTTAATTCCTCACCTCCTGGGAGCCAGCGGGGGATGTGGATATGTGTTGCTCACAGGGGCAGGGCTGCTGCTGGCAGCAGCGGTTGGAGATGTGATTCTGGACTCATTGAGGTGTTCAGGTGGAGCCAAGCAGAAACCATTTTAATGCTCATCTATACCCTCTCACTTTTAAAAGAGCAGTTTTTTTAAACCTGAACTGCACAGGACATTGCATACAGACTCCACAGACTTCAGAGCAGTTCACTCTGAATATCTTTGTAAGACGTTAGGCCAGCACATTCTAACTTTTATTGTAACCTATGCTTTCATCTCTCTTCCTGTACATGGACAAAACATTTTTGTGAGTTTTCTGTGCTGTGGTGATCGCGCATTC
Source organism: Numida meleagris (assembly GCF_002078875.1). Classification (NCBI taxonomy): domain Eukaryota; kingdom Metazoa; phylum Chordata; class Aves; order Galliformes; family Numididae; genus Numida; species Numida meleagris. Next base: position 45,270,916 of record NC_034410.1, read on the forward strand.
TGTCCCTCTATAATGCCACACACCCTTTCTCTCTCTGCTTTAAACAGAGATGCAATGAATAGCCATCTGAACAAGGTGCATGTACTTCACCCTGTGGTCATTACCACCCGGTCTGGCAGGTGATGGAGGAGATTCCAGGAGCGAGGAGATCTTGGTGCTTCTTCTAACTCTGCATCTGACAGGATATACAGTTTTAGGCATGTCTCTTTTGTTGGTATCTGTTTTCCTTTCTACAGTTTGTGTATCTTCCATGTATTGTGCGTGAAACTTCCCTGGAGGTGTTTGAGAACCGTATGGATGTGGCACTGAGGGACATGGTTAGTGGGCATGGTGGGGATGGGTTGGCAGTTGGGCTGGATGATCTTAGAGGTCTTTTCCAACCTTAATGCTTCTATGATGCTATACTTCTGTGGTTCTATTTTTCATCATGAAGGACTCTTACCATATGATACACAGGGGACAGATGAACCTTCCTGGGGCTTGGTGCTGGTGGTTCTGCTAGTATAGGACAACTGAGAAAACCAGGCTGAAACAAGATTCATGCAATGAACTCAGCTTTACACAAGTTAAACTGTCAGTTCATATATATATATATATATATATCTTAGTTCCTCAATTTCAAACGTTTTTGCAGATCTTTTTAAGCAATGTAATGCTTAGCAAGTCAGTGCATGCAGGGCAGAACTTACCTCCTGTCCCTGTACACTTTGTGTATGTGTCTGTTCCTGTTTTCAATGTTGAATAATAATTCCTATGTACAGAAATCGGTTTTGTTCACGTTTAGAAAAAAATGTCAGTTTGAGGCCTAATCCTAGTATGAGAAGACTCCAGCAAGATGAAGTTCTTGGGAACTTTGGAGAACTCATGCAAGAGGGTGAGACTGCAATGAGAGCAGAGATGTCAGCTCTCCCTCCAGAAGGGAGTCTGTGATTTATGTGCCTGTAGTCACCTACTGCAAGGTGCAGGCTTAAGGAAGATGAAGGCATAAATAATTTTTATTTCATGTCGTTAGGCTGTTTCTTAAAATCCCTCCTCCTGGGTTTGCCCTGGAGCGAGAGATGCACAGCACCTTGTCTGTATCAAGGTCCCTCACAAAACCGTGCTGGGGTGGGTGTGAGTGGTGCTGGGCTCGTTGATCCCATCACTCCCAACAGCAGAGTTCCTCGTGCTGGAATTAATGGCATTTCTGGGAGTAGAGAAAGGGAAGCTAAACTTGATTGCTTCCTTTTATTTTCATAAAGCTTGGTAATTTTCAGCGAGTGCCTTTCTGTGAGCTCTCAAGCCACTTTTTAATTATTTAGCAAAACATTTAAGCACATGCTTTGATCCACCCTATTCAGTAAAGCACTTACGCATCTCTTTCAACCTGTTTAAGTGGCACATAAGCAGGTGCTTAAGTGTCTGCTGAATAGAGGAGCATTACTGAGCCAGGACCCTAAGAGGGAGATGCTCGAGTATAGGAGCAGAAATACAGGTGCAGGTACCAAAAAGTGCCCAGCTCTGGGGACCTGAGAGCAGGACAGGTCACACAGCCATGCAGATGCTCTCTCCTCTCTCCATTTGGGCAGATTTCACGCAGCCTTCAGCCAGTTTTGCCCGCAGATGATTGATTGACTCTGATATGTGTGTACATGTGCAATTTTGGTATCACCAGCCCAGCATCCCTGGCACTGCATTCTCTTTCAGAAGCAATAAGCCATGCAGTATGATGCAGAAACAAGTCTCCATGGAGCTAATCGGCTTTGGTTTTTTGCTTTGAGCACTTGCTGTTTCATTTTTCTTTCCCCCTCGCCTCCCTTTGCAGTGCTATTGGAGCACTGGGTTAACTCTAACAGAACTATTGATTGAGAAACTAATGCCACGAAGTTGTTTTATAAGCTATGCTGTGGGAATAACTTAAACCATACCGTGGCAGAGGGGCTAAAATAGGTTCAGTTGTTGGAATAATTTTTAGCATAGCATTGCCTCAGTGTTTCAGCATTTAAACAGTACATGATTACAGGAGTTCTGGCCCTGGAATTCAGCTGAGGACACATATCTTCCTTCATGCTGTGCTGCTTGTCACCAGCTCGGGCCTCATTTTCAGTGCTGCCCTGGAACACAGTGTGCATTTCCATCCCACCACCGGGCTGGCTGCAGCACTCACAACACGCCATGCTCAGGTAGTACTAAACTTGCCTGGATACTTTTTATGTGCATCATTCCAGGAGCTAATGTGCACCTCCAGGGAGCAGTGCAAAACAAAAGCACGTGTGCTTTTTGCTCCATCTTTACAGTGTTCTTCTTTTGATCTTATTTCCTTCGAAGAAACAGGGTGTTCTCTTTGCATATGGGTTTTAAAATTCGAGAGAAGTGAAGGAACGGTATCAATCAGAAGTGCAATGGGAAAATGCATCTCGCTAAGGAAGCCGAGTGTCACTGAGGTTTTCAACATGCGTAGTGCATCGTATAAGACCCAGCAGGAGCTACGGGGGATTTGGTGAGGAGATGTGCATATTTTAAAGCATACTGGAGCAAGAATACAAATTTGATAAATAATTACTAATGACGCTCACTGAAACAGCTTTGTTCACGGTAGGAGTGAAATTCCTTAAAATCCAGAGGTGGGGTGAAAAATGATAGGTGTCCAAGCTGTCAGTGGGACAGCTCCACCACCAGAGTCAAAAGCTCCGAAGTCACCAGCACACCAGTGTATGCAAGGTGGGAAATATATCCCAAATGAAGGGTTGCTAAGCTAGCAACTCTTCTATGAGTGACCAGAGGAGCGAGCTGACCCTCATGTACCTTTGGTTTTGGCAGAAGGTTTCTTACAAAAAGCCCAACCAACCAACTAACAAGCCCTACACAGTGAGTCATCTTGTTATTTTTATAGTACTCGGATTGCTGGAATACATATTAACAAGACTCATGCAGAATGTCCACACCTAAATGGTGACATATAGTGTATGTGCATAAACTTGGACAGGATGACTGTTAGGTAGAAATGATCTCACACTGCTTTGTCTACACCTCAGAATAGTAAAGGGTGAGATGCAGAGTGGAGGGTCACGGAACAAGTAAAGACTGTGGAAGGACTGTGAAAGTTTGTTCTACTTACAGTGCTTACCATGGGCAGCAAATACTTCCCAGCCCTCAAGTGAATGCTCCAAGGGCCGTATGCAGCAGGAGAGACTGAGACCAGGATCAGAAATCTGAACCTGAACAGGAAAAATTCTTAGCTGATCATAGGAGATTGGCAGTACCCCTATGGGAGTGAAAAGGATCATTACTGTTCTAGGGAATCTAAATGTGGGAAAATTCCTACCTAACCCAATTGCTACCTAATTCCAGAGCTCACGGATGCAACTATTTGCCTTCAGGGAATTTGATGTCACTGGTGCATCAATTCATGCAGCCCAACATTTTCCATCTAGCTGTGGCACACACCCGTGCTGTAGCAGGAAGGGAAATAAAAGCAGCGAAATCAGGTGGGGGTGGAAGGGCAGGAATTTTCCATGCAATTGGTACGAGGCTCAAACATAATAGCCTGTGAAAATGATGCAAACAAAAAATGATTGAGTCTCCTCTCAAAGGTACTCAAGTTATCAGCACATTGGGTACCAAGAACTCAAATTAAAAGTTTAATGTCTTGTTGCTGGGATTTGTCAAACAGTCCCTTCCATTAAATTAGCAAACTCAAATCTTCAGATGTCATAGATCCCCTGTCCCGATGGCACTTTGTAAGTACTTGTTTTATCACCCCCTAGACGATCAGAAATGTTCTGAATTCACCTAACTCAAGACTAGTCTTGTTGTTCTCCTTCCATTTACATCGTGCTGCCATCTTCACATTTAGCCCTCCAGTATATTAATAAAGAACTATCATATCACATTTCTATCTTGGTTTTGCTAAATTTGACTTATCAGCTAATGTAATTTCGTAACAGATGTTCTGTTTGTCTGTTCCCACAACCAGGCTTTAGGCATTTTCTTTACCTGCTCCAGTGTAAACCTACTTCTGTAAACATTGCAGATTACAGCTGATGTCCCCGAAGAGGTCACTGTACAGTTTCATACAATGTTTTTTATGTATACAATTGGGCTTCTGTCCCTAAAAATATCTTGAAACCTCAATAATCTTTTCACAGCTGCATGTCTGCAGCACGTGGTGGGCATTCACCACTTACCAGAGCTGCCAGATCTCTTCTTTTAAAGCCTCCAGCTCCTGAGTCTGGTCCCAGAGTTATACCTTGCAGGATGTACATTCAAACTACATTTCAATTTATTCATTCTTGAGTGGATGAATGTGTACTGTGGGTGGTCCGGTTCTACTCCTTCACTCTTCTGATTGTGTTGTGTACTGGAAGCGAAAGGGTTTGTGATCTTGCTCACGTTCTAGTGATGCTTCACAGCACCCAGTGATGCTCCCATGCTTCTGGCTGCAAGACGTAGAAACTCCATACTGGATTGATAACAGTGGAATGAGAGATGGAGGTAAGGGCCACATTTTACTCTTAAATGTTTTATTTATTGAAAAGTACCAGTCTGGAACTGGCTCTGAACTCACTCTTATTTTGCCTTTCAATAACTCAAAATACAACCTAAAAACAATGTAAAGAGCTGTAATAATTCATTTTTTAAAACTTAAAATTCTATTTTGTTTTGAAAGATGGTTCTTCTGTTCTGAAAAGAATGGTGCTTCCCTAGCTGAGAAACAAAATGGAAGGATTTGAATGTTTTGAAGAAGCCTCAAATGTCTGTTTGACAATGTTCTCATTTTCACAAGAAAATCACAGCTTTTTCCTTTTGGATAACCTGAAACCAAACCCAGGCAGCAAGAGAAAAACAATGGTATTTGTACAGCTTTAGCTGATATTAAATTGCTCCTATTTCTTGTGGCGATAGCTGTGCAGAAGGTTCATAGAAATTTCACTCCCTGTGCCGTATGTTTATCTTCGTAACTCATTCTCCTCTGCGTTATCTAGAAATGAATTTCATTCCATCTTTGAAATTTCCTGGTTGGAAATTTTCCATGGAAACCCAAATACTTGTGAGAAACCATGGGACCGCTGGATGCAAAGTGCCCGCTTCAACACCTCACCATTTCCTATGGGCTGCAGCCAGAGCAGAGGCAGCTCTCTGTGGGAGCAATGCTGGCCCGACTGAAGGCATGGGACAGCCCATCCCAGGGCAGAATGCTGCACTGGGCATTGCGCTCAGTCAGAAAGTCGTAAGCTGTGGCCAGCTACAAGAGTGGTTTGTATTCATTTCTCTGCACTTGAGTTGCAAAATATAGACTATTCCTATACTGATAAATTCAGAAACTAAGCATCATGATAGTGGTAATGAATAGCACTGTATAATAAATATATTTATTTTTCTGGAGCAAAGCAAATCTAGTTTCAGTTCTTCTCTGTAGCACTGATTTCCAGTGTGGCTTTGGTCAACTCAGTAAATCAATCTGACCTTAGTTCCAGTCAGCTGTAATGTCAAGAGAATAGTGTTTCTTTCCATCCACCTGTTGTATAATTTATTACAAACTCACTGAGACAGGAGCTTTTTTTTTTCTATCCCTTTTTATAGTGCTTAGCCCAAACTTTGTGAGAATAATGAATTTTTGTGGTCATTTTAAAAACTAAACCAAACTAAAATTGATGTGTGTGCAAAATGAAACTTTCCCCTCCAAGATATCACATTGCATTAGAAAGAAAAATTAAATTTGGATTGGATGAAATATAAGCCATTTTATTTCAAATAAAAAAAAAGTCAAAATTAATTGTAAGGAAATATAAAAAAATATATTAAGAACATATAAACACTATTTTAAATCAGAAACTTAAGTTTGAATTAAAGTGAGCCAAAAGAGAGTTCTCTAGGGATAAGTTTAATTTTTCTCTAGCATTAATGCCTGAAGCATTAACACTTGGGTTCTCCTGTGTAAACACTTCAGGAGGTGGGCAAAGTTGCAGCTTCCAGACCTGATGCAGCTGTTCTCCAGCATTGCTGTGCTCTGGATGTTGCAAGGGAACCCAAGAAGCTCTGTAGCAATGTGAGGTGCTCACGTCACGACCTCTTTATCCTGAGCCCATCCCCATACAGACATAATTGGGACTTGGAGCATTTCCTGCTGAGGAGGTCAGAGAGTTCAGGACCCATTTCTTCAGCCTTTTGGAAAATTGCCCTTTGCTCACAATTTCCTATGTGTATACATCATGGCATGGCTCAAGCCCTGCAGTAATAAGCAGATATTGACTTCCACCAAGATGTCTGCTTTGCTGAGCAAGTGTTTGCCAATGGATCGATGCTGCTGTAGGAAACATCTGACTCCCTGTAAGAGGAGGGCTGCCTGTGGGTGACTTCTCACTGCCAGCTGCAGGTATTTCATGCCAGAGGAGATGCCCTGGGGGGAAGGAGAGGCCATATGTGATGGCTGGGAATTGGGTTTAAATTAATTTTAATGGATTTTGTGCATGCTCAATTTAGGATGTGTTGACTTTTAACCCATTAATGTATCTCTTTACATAATAAATGCAACAAGCTCATCGCAATATTAACGCCAAAACTAAAGTCAAGGTATACAAAAGCTGCTATTGCAGTGAAAAGGTGGTCTCCACCAGGCTGCACAAGTCAATGTGGCCCAAGTTCAGCCAAAGACGTGACTAAAACGCCCAGAGTGAATATAAACTCCAGTTAAAGGCAGGGATCCACAGCTCCAGCTGCTCTAAATCAGTGTAAATCCACAAAAAAAAAATGCTGGCATGGTGTCAGTTTATACATTTCTCCCTCCACCTCCAAACCAGGCTTGCCTCAGTTAAAACCTGCAGTTAAAATATGGATGCAGACATGTTCAGGGCAGAGCCCTATGGCATGCTTGGCAAGTGGATGGACAGATAATACCCCAGTACAGAAATACTTCTTGGACCTGTGCTTGAATCTTGTCATTAAGGGAAGTAATAATGCTTTTACATCCATCAAGGCAACCTTGTTCTAAGCCCCTACATTCACTTCTGAGCATGGATTGAGGTTTTGTTTAACTTGTATTTTATTACCATTTTGAGGGAGACGTGTCTGAAAACATGTATTGTCTCTGTTGTTCTTGAGGAGGCTGTTGTCTGTGCTTATTCCTTGCTCTGAGTTTCCTGGCCTCATATGACTCTTCCAGGACATCTGTTAGTGGCTGCTGACATACCACAGCCTCACACTCTCACCTGCTGATGAAATTGTTCAGAGTTTCTGTACAGACATTTATAGGAGACCAGTGCCTGGCTTCTGATGCATCAAAAAAAAAAAAAAAACCTCAATGAAAAGTCAAAGCCGTAAGGTAAAATTATCATCATCTGCAGACCAAACTAATGGCTTCTGTTGTGCAAATGTTAAGATTAAAGAAGAGCGTGTGGAGAGGAAGAGTTGTTATTGCTGGTATTACTGTATGTACAGCAAGCAGATTAGACAACATTTCTTTTTGTAACTGAGATACCTGATGAGAGACATCCAGGCATCAGGAATATCTAAAGGACTTGGACTTGTTAATGTCACTGATCTTGAGCCTGCAGAAGCTCTTGCCACCAAAAGGAGGGAATGCAGATCTTCCTGAAACACAGAATGATCTAGACTTCCACATTTGATTTTTTTTTTTTTTTTTTTTAGTAAAATCAGGATTCTGATACCATGGAGTCGGTAAAGATCTCCATCCCCCCAGTGCAGAAATTGGGTGCGTTAGACCATGAGTTCTGGAGACTATGGCCCAACTGGGTTGTTGCATTTCTCAAATCTTTTTGAATTCTCCATGCTGTTTTATGGTGGGAATCCTGTTTGAGTTGTGTTTCAGGTTTTTAAGGCTCATTCTTGGTCTGTCATGCTATGCCACTCTTTTTCCTTGTGTTGTGGATACAGTTGTACACCAGGGATAGGTGACATGTATATATTATTTGCTCTGTGGGAGCAATCTGAGAGAAACTGTGGACCTAAGGAGAAATACATCTACTGCAGTCTTGCGATGACATCCTTTATTTTCTATTGAATCCACCTTTCCTTGAATTTATGTTAGAATTGTCCATTCAACTCCCAGAATCAGCCAGTCTTGTAATATATATAATTAAAATTGACCATGCAAGGCATACATGCATACAGACGTGTGTGTGATTTATATATAATATAAATCCTTTATTCTACAGTTCCTGAAATGCACTTGGGATGTTAGGCTCCATGCAGATGGCAAGGTGACACAGCATGTGAGGTTCACTGGCCTGTGATTAGCCTGACTTCACCTCTTGGCCACAACCAACATGCTCCAATGGACAAGCCTGAATAGCCTTCCCTTCCCTTCCCTTCCCTTCCCTTCCCTTCCCTTCCCTTCCCTTCCCTTCCCTT